>NC_143586.1:60149537-60457321 GCF_048544385.1 Mastigoproctus giganteus
ATACATGTCTATTCAAAAATTATCCAAACTGCTGAAATATGGTGATAATGAGCATACTTATAGGGTTGAGTGACTTAATCCCTTTAAAAAGTATCCTTTTGGGGATGAAATTAGATCGACATCTCAGAATTACTTCTGAAAAAATGATTTCAAAAATAATTGAAAGCTGAGCCTTCATATGACTAACAGGTTTTTTTAGTCTAGGAAACAATAAAAAAATCACATGGAGCCATGTTTAATGAAGGTTGCTAGACTTGAACAGGTTCCTGTTTAGCCAAAAAACTGTACAAGTAGTATCAAATGCAATGATGCATTATATGTGGTGAAGAAACCTAGACTTTAGGCTTTCACTTTTCTGGTCTTTTGGAACTTAAATGTGAAACTATTAATTGTTTGTTCCTCTAAATAGTATTCATGGTCGACAACAACCTCACATTAAAAAAAAAAAAAAAAAACTTGGTAACATGGCTCCCTACCCTCTTTGAAACGAAGGTGTTGTTCAAAAACAAATATTTCACTTGCATATTTTCAAATTTTATAGCAAAACTGAACACACACAAATTGTTCAGTCTGCTCCAATATTTTGAAATACAATGAGATGTGAAAAAATGTCTTATTCGCTGACATTAACAGATTGCCATAAGCAAGTGAACAGCTTACAGCTTACTGCATGGAAGTAAGGCTAGAATGTTTCTAAACACATTAAGCACAATCCAGATACTTTTTTGAATAGTCCTTATGTGCAAAAAATAATTTTGATATCATATACAGTGGAACTTCTCTATTATGAACTTCTATTTAACAAATTTCTTTATATTACGAATTTTTTCGCAAAACATTGCACCTTGAAATGAAATTACATGTAAAATTAACCCCATATAACAAAGTGTTAGTCTCTCTATAACGAATTTTTAAAAAAATTGGTAAAAGCAGTTTTGAAGATTTTAAAGCATTTATTGCTAAACAGCCACTCAAATATACTGCCTCCTTCCTTCCTTGCGAAATTGCACATTAGCATCTGGGATTAAATAATCATCCTTTTAGTGAACACTTGTGGCCATTGATGTCCGTAGTAGGGACTTTGTTTCATTTTTGTTACAGTTATTAAACCAAATGGGTTTTCTTAAAAGTGGTCTTAAACTTTACAATAAATAGGGTAGATTTGTAAATTGATGTTGGCTCAGGGGAAAACGAAATTCACTGCGGTAAACCTTTAGCATGCTGCGGTGGCAATACATAGAATGCTACCCTAGTCGGTTTTTAGTAACGTCTACTGAGTGACATTCGCTTCTCACCTCAACTTTACCACGTGACCTTCCTGTCAATCATTATAAGGTATGTCCGTTGTCGTCTAACTGGACTCCCAGTAGATGGTTTTCATAATTTTTTTAAAATTTTTATTTCGTTTATCATCAATCACATAGGCTATATGCTCTTGTATTTTTTTTTTTTTCTGAAATGTAACATACAGCATACGTTAATCATAAATTTTCTTTCGTGTATATATGAATGAAAGCAGAATAAAAGAAATTCACAAAGTCGTATATTTCTTCAAAGTGAGTGATACTGTTGAATTGGCAAGCAAACGTCATTGAGTAGGCGGTACTAACAATTCACTATATGGCCAGCGCAGCGAAGTTTGCAGTGTATGTATCGGCAAGAACTGCAGTAGAGTAATTTTTATAATTGCGGAAACAATGTCGAAGAGAAGGTGTTTATGATAAAGCAAAGATTGTTATGATATTGCCCAGGGTTTTAAGAAAAAAGATGTTGCGGAGAAATATGGCAATCTGCAAGCAGTTTATCTACGATTTTAAAAAAAATCGAGAATCAATTTTAAATGCAATTGAAGGAGGAGCAGACATGAAGCGAATTAAGTTGTGTATATACGAAGATGTTTATAAAGCTGTTCTAAAATGGGTGCAAATGATATGTGAAAAGAATATCCCAATATCGGGTCTAATAATTAAGCAACAAGCTCTGAAATTTGCACAGTCCCTTGGACATACAGAATTAATGCGAGCACTTGATGGCAAGATAAATTTAAGAAGCGCCGCAGAATTGTGGAAAAATTATTTGTGGAGAAAGTGTTAATGTAAGCAAAGAAGATTGTAACAGTTGGAGGAACAATACCTTAAAGAAGATTTTGGAAGAATATGAGCGTAAGGATGTTTTTAATGCTGACGAAATGGGTTTATTCTTTAAATGTTTACCGAATAGAACACTTGCTTTTAAGGATGATAAATGTTTTGGCGGAAAACAGAGCAAAGAAAGAATCACTGTGCTAGTTGTTTTAGAGGCACAAAATCTTTGGAAGTTGACTACACCTATTAATAAAAAAGCATGGATGACAAGTGATATTTTTGAAGAATGGATATTAAAACTAGACAAGCATATAACAAAAGAAAAAAGGAAAATCATGTTGGAAACTGACAACTGTCCTGCACATCCTGCCAATATTTCTGCCAAACTTAAAAGTGTGAAGTTGTTTTTACCACCAAATGTAACGTCAAAACTCCAGCCAATGGACCAAGGCATTATTAAAAATTTTAAATTTCATAATCGAAAGAGAATAATAATGAAGATTGTCAATGCGTTATCAGAAAATAGAAACTTGGAGGTTACAATTAACCTTAGAGATTGCAACTCTGAACTGGCAAAAGTTTGGACAAATGATGTCACTGAATACACTATTCAAAATTGTTTTTTGAAAGCGGGATTTGCATTGAATACAGAAGTCGAACAACGAATGGACGAAAAAGATGAACTGCCCCTTTCAAAACTGAAAAACTTTTGGACATTATTAGAATCGTCTGGAAACATCGAAAATGAAATAACACTGGATAGTTATGTTTATGTAGATCACAGCAGAACATCCAAATGAAGAAAAAATACTGAAAAAAATACATGATCACGAAGAAATTAACAATGATGCTGAAGATGCATAAGAACAACTCGCAGAAAAGCCAATTTGCGAAGAAATAATTAACGCTTTTAAAATGGTGCGTATGGGTCTACAGTTTTGTGAAAATGTTCCTCTGAACAAATGTGAGGTTTTCTTTGAGAATCAGACAATTTTTTAATTGTACTGTGCAAACGAAAATTACAGATTTTTTTAATTTGTGATATTTACCGGCGAAAATTGTGTAAACATAATTTAAATAAGTGTTTTTGAAATAAAATACATTAAAAATAAATGTACATTCGTTTTCATTTTCGAATTAGATAACAATTTCTAATAAAAAATATATTCTCTGTATAACGAAATTTCTCTATAACGAATTTTTTCACCAGATTTATCGAATTCGTTATAGGGAAGTTCGACTGTACTTGGATTTCAGGAAAGCTTTTGACACTGTTGTGCATGGAAGACTACTGTACAAATTGGAGCAGAATGGTATTAAGGGTAAGTTGCTACAATGGATAAAAGGATGGTTGAGTGGGAAAAGACAGAGGGTGGTAATCAATGGGCACTGCTCTTTGTGGACTAATGTTATTAGTGGAGTCCCACAGGGTTTGGTGTTGGGTCCACTGTTGTTTTGTATATTTATCAATGATATTGATGAATGTATATCAGGCTTAGTGTTGAAGTTTGCAGATGATACAAAGGGTAGCAGGGTTGTTAATGACAGTAATGGCAGTGTGTTACTGCAACAGGATCTAGAAAATTTGGGAAGATGGGCTGAGAAGTGGCAACTGAAGTTTAACATTGACAAATGCAAAGTACTGCATATGGGTAGAAGTAACCCCAGAGGAACGTACCAACAGTGTGGTACTACACTTAAGGTGGTATTTTTTTTTGCTATTGAAATTTCCAAATGCGAAATTATTTTTTTAAACCTTCCCATTATAGGGGTTTGTTTGTTTGTTTGTTTGTTATTTCGAGCATTAGCAACTAAGGCCATATTGCTCTGGGATATGCAGTGGTCATTCGCTGACCTTTCCGCATCCTCCGTATTCGGTGGTGACGGGCTCGAACCCTGGTCTAATCAAGAAGCTTGTGCTACACACTGCTGCTCCTTCCCACCTGGCTACGGAGGTGCCTACTTAAGGTGGTAGAAAATGAAAAAGACCTGGGAGTAATTGTGCAGTCAGATATGAAGTTTTCTGAGCAATGCAGACAGGCTTCCAGGGCAGGTAATGGGGTTTTGTCAATGATATATAGGAATTTTGCTAGCAGGGAGAAGGAGGCGATTGTCCCTCTGTATAAGGCAATGGTCAGGCCATGCCTTGAATACTGCATACAGGTCTGGAGGCCTCATTTTAGGAAGGATGTAGATACTAAAATTTAAAAAAAAAGATTAAGGGATTAAAAATTAAAAAAAAAAAAAGATAGTTTCTGGTGGTATTTTAGGCATTTTCCATAAGCTTTCATTTGATATTTTACAAAATTTGTTTTTTTTTTTTTGTTGCGTGGAAAACCAGTTTACACCTGACCAATGCTTACACATGGCATAGTTACAAATTCATAGGTTATAGGGTTGGGTGGCTTGCAAGCACCAATGGATAAAACTATATCCAGAATAATTTCCAATGCATCTATTGGGTGCTCTTTTAATACATCAGTAATGGCTACAAAGTCACTGAAAATTGCAACCAAGTCCTCCATAATATGGAATGTTTGTAAAAAAAGACTTAACTAGTAATTTCTTCAGCCACCAGTATATTGGAGGTAAAAATTTTTTTTAAAAATTTATTTATAAATTAACTATCAGGAATAGCAAATAGTATTAATCATTACAACAGCTAGTAGATATTTTTATAAGCCACACATCCTATGGAATATCTTTTAAACATGGAAAAAATATTTTAAGATTTTAAAAAATAATTTAAAAGTTTTTAAAGAATGTTGCTACATTTATCAGAAAAATACCCTTGTTAATGCTTGTTGTTTCTTTATCTTGTTTTTATTGAAGTAAATAAATTGATTCTCCACAAATTTTAGGGTGTTCATCCTCAACTTGCTGCTGTTTTAAACAGTGGCAAGTGGTAGATAAACTCCCTAAGACCCAGGGGCTCACATCTTGTCAATATGGGCTTGGCACACACAGGGTCCTGAGCTGGATATCATCATTCTTCTGTTTCTTGGTGATCTCTCTCTCAGGGTTACTTGGGATTTTTTTTTTTTTTTTTTTGGCGGGTGCAGCAAAAACCTCAGGCTTCCTTGCACCATATGGCTACTAACAATAAAATAAAAATAAATTTGCTTGAGCGTATACAAAGAAGGGCAACAAGATTGGTGAACGGGAATGAAGGGATCCTCTTACCAAGAGAGGCTTAAGTTCTGCAAATTTCAGCGGCTGGAGACTAGGCACTTGTGAGGTATATATAAGGCCTTGAATGGTTGAGCATGCTGAATTCTGATGGGATTCTTCCACTTGTTCAGATTAAAAACCTAAGGGGGCATAAATTCAAATTGAGGAAAGACAGATGTAGAATAGATGTGCGGAAATTTGCCTTTAGCCAGCGGGTGGTTAATTGCTGGAACAAACTTCCATCTGTTGTTGTGGAAATTGATGGGTTAAATAAATTTAAGGAAGAACTGGACAAACATTTAGAGGGAATGGTTGTGTGAATTTTTTTTTTTTTTTTTTTGGCTGATGCTGCATAAGCTCATACGCTTGCTTTCTTGAATCACATGCCACTATTACTACTACTACTACTACTACCACCATTAATATGTAAGGGAAATTACAAATAAAAATCTACGAAAGCCCACTCACCAACTTTATCCAAGATTTTTTTTATCAACACCTCAGACCCACAATCAGTAGATCTTTTTTTTGTAATTATTAGCAAAGATGATCAAATCAAGAAGTTGTGTGTGTTCAGAATGACTACAAGACATACAGATAAGAAAAGACTTCTCATAAGTATGAAATCTTATGAACACAAAAAACAAAGAAAACTGAAGAGAACAACAGTAGCTCAAAGCACAAGAATGCTTAAATCCATATACTTTTGAAGATTCAACAAAAGAAACACTGAGAATGAATTACACAGATAACCTCTTTGACTATTAAAAACGTAATTAATCTGAAAAATAACTGCATGACCCCTTTGATACAAAACTGCTACAGAAGCAAAGATACAAAAATGTCAATGTTTTGTAGACAAGCCAAGATTTTTTACCATTGAGATATGGTAAAAAAAGAAAACAAAAAGGATAATATTTGAAGGATTACCTGTAGAAGATACAGCTGAACTAATGGCTTAAACATACCTGCTACACACAAAACAGTTAATCTTATGATCAGTGATATAAGACTGATCATAAATGACCTACTCTCACTGAGAAATTAAATCAAACTGTTTGCTTTGCTTAAACCAATAATAGTAGTAGTAGTAGTAGCGGCATGTGATGCAAGAAAGCAAGTGTATGAGCTTATGCAGCATCAGCCAAAAAAAAAAAATCACAAAATTCCCTCCAAATGCCTGTCCAGTTCCTCCTTAAATTTATTTAATCTATCAACTTCCACAATGACAGTGGAAGTTTGTTCCATCAATTAACCATCCATTGGCTAAAGGCAAATTTCCGCACATCTACCTACATCTGTCTTTTCTTAATTTGAATTTATGCCCCCTTAGGTTTGTAATCTGAACAAGTGGAAGGATCCCATCAGAATTCAGCATGCTCAATCTGTTCAAGGCCTTATATACACCTCGCAAGTGCCTAGTCTCCAGCCGCTGAAATTTGCAGAACTTAAGCCTCTCTTGGTAAGAGGATCCCTTCATTCCCTCACCAATCTTGTTGCCCTTCTCTGTACATGCTCAAGCAAATCTACAACCTTCCTAAAATGAGGCCTCCAGACCTGTATGCAGTACTCGAGGTGTGGCCTGACCATTGTCTTATGCAGAGGGACAATCACTTCCTTTTCCCTGCTAGCAAAATTCCTGTATATCATTAATAAAACCCCATTACCTGCCCTGGCAGCCTGTCTGCATTGCTCAGAAAACTTCATATCTGACTGCACAATTACTCCCAGGTCTTTTTCATTTTCTAACCTTAAATGTAGACCTTAAGGTTAGAAACCTTTCTACACCTTAAGTGTAGTACCACACAGTTATAACATAGTTAAATTAAATAGTTATAACCGAACTCGTATTCACCCACCAGAATATTGAATCAAATGTAAAACATTCAAATTAGTTGAAAGAGGGATAATGCGTGGTTATTAGTCTTTTTAATAAATGTACATTTTGAAATAAAATATACTTTTGTATAACATGTTATGATTAAGATATAGAAATTTACAATAAAACTAATAGCAACTTAATAACACACTTAATACAAGACTGACAATGTTTTGAGATTCCTCTGAATCTCTCTACAGGTATAAAAAAGGGGTTACAATCATAACTGGTATTTAAAAATTATTTATTGTAGAAGATAATTAAAAAGAACAGTGAGAAGGTTAAAACAGAGATGATGAAATGACAAAGATTAATGAGATAAGATAATCCACTGAACAGTGAGAAATAAGAAACTGGTTAATTTGAGAAGATATAAAATCTATCGCAAATGGTATAAGGGAGGAATAAAGAGAACCAGACAAGGAATTAAGTTAGAATTACATGAGAATTACAAGGAATTACATTCTTATGTAATTTAATTTTGATGGTTTCTGCAATTAATAGTCTCATATAATTACGTTGGACACTTAAGTATTTTGGCCTCGTTAAATAAAAAAGTATGTTTTTCATTAACAGCATGAAAGGGAAAATTCTGACGCTGCTGAATGAGAAACACAAACTGAGGCCGCATGTTGATTAACACGAAACTTCAGAGGAAACCGCATAGAACCCTGAAAAGATGAGTCGCTATCACTGCAAGAAATGTTGTATACTAGGTTGAGCTTTATAGCTCTGGTTCATACTAGTAAATGGTCTAATATTGGTAATGCAAAAATGATTGATCTGCTGTCAGCTGATATAAATATTGATTTATTTCAGCTTATATACATATATATATATAGAAATAAATATTTCTTAGCAGTGACTTTGAAATAATTTGCATTTCATTTCGAATAATTCAAATAATTAACAAAGATATACTGTATTGTCTTTTCAATAGCCTATGTATAAGAAATCTAGAATACAATTCCTGCTATTTGAAATTTATGAATTATATAACTTATATCAATGAGTAAGGTATAGCTTACATTTACTTTTAATACTCAGCAGCATCCAATTATTAGGAATACAACTTTCAGTGTGATGTGTAAGTTTATAGAAAAATAAATAAAATAAATCAAAATATTGATTATGTGTACAATAACAGCAGAAGATAATATAATTTACAATATATGAAAAAAAGAATTATTTATACAATAAATTGCAACTGTATGAGTGTTCTTCATGAAATTTCCACCAAGAAGGTGAACCTGCTATTCATTAAAAACCAAATGAAGAACAGTTTCACCTTCTGGATGACATTATTCAATTAAGAATGATATTAGCATTAGAAGAGGTACACGATGCAAGAAAGCAAGCTTATACAGCATCAGCCAAAAAAAAAAAAAAAAAACCTTTTCCACTTCACTAATTCACTAGTTCCAAATGTTTGTCTAGTTTAGCCTTGAATTTAGTTAAGCTATCAACTACCACAACAACAGGTGGAAGTTTGTTCCAGCAATCAACTACCCACTGGCTAAAGGCAAATTTTCCACACATCTATTCTCCAACTGCCTTTCCTCAGTTTGAATCTATGCCCCACCTCAAGTTTGTAATCTGAGCAAGAAGAAGAATCCCATCAGCATTGAGCCTGCTCAATCCATTCAACCTCACAGTTTCCAGATGGTGCAATTTGCAGAACTTAAGCCTTTCTTTGTAAGAGCACCCCTTTATTCCCTTCACCAGTCTTGTTGCCGTTCTCTGTACTCATTCTGGCAACTGTACATCCTTCCTAAAATGAGGCTTCCAGACCTGTGTGCACTCCTCAGAAAACTTAATATCTGACTGCACAATTATCTCCAGGTCTCTTTCATTCTCCACCTCCCTGAGTGTAGTACCACGCAGCTGGTATATTTTTCTTGGGTTACTGCTGTCCATATGGAGTACTTTGCATTTCTCAATGTTAAACTTCAGTTGCCACTTCTCAGCCCATCTGCCTAACTTTTTTAGATCCTGTTGCAGCAGCATACTGTCATTACTGTTATTAACAACCATGCCAACCTTTGTATCATCTGCAAACTTTGACATTAAGCTTTATATACTTTCATCAATATCATTGATAAATACCGAAAACAACAATGGGCCCAACACCAAACCCTGAGGGACACGACTAATAACATTAGTCCACAAACAGCAGTATCTATTGATTACCACTCTCTGTCTTCTCCCACTCAACCATCATTTTATGCATTGTAGCAACTTGCCCTTAATTCCATCAAAATCTTTCCTGAAGTCCAAGTATATGATATGAAAATTATTTTTTGCATCCAGTTCCGTTGTGACCATGTCATAGTATCCAATCAAATTGGTCACACAAGACTCCCCCCTTAACAAACCCATGCTGTGTCTGAATTATTACTGCTGTCTTGTTTAGATGATCCTGCAATGCTTCTTTAACCAGTGACTCTATTATTTTCTCTGGAACAGAAGTCAAACTAACAGGTTTGTAATTACCCATGTCACCCTTTGATCCCCCTTTGTGAATTGGAGATACATTTGCACATCTCCAGTCCGTGGGTACTTCTCTCAAATTCAAGGATGCTCTCATAATTATGGCTAAGGGTTTGCTTACTTCCTTTGCCACCACCTTTAATATAACTGGATACATCCCATCCACCCCAGGTGCCTTTCTTATATGTAACTTTTTAGTGGACCAATCTGATTACCAGGTTTTGGCACATTATAGCCTTAGATGCTAATGCACCAATAAAACCCAACCAAACAACTGATTCATCCCCTTCCTTTTAGAGTTTATATAAGCAAAGAAGTCTTTGCTGTTTTTCCTGGCATCCTTGGCCAAAGATTTTTTATAATCTTCCTTCGCTTGCCTAACCTCCTTTGTGACTTGATTACAGACTAGCTTATATCTACCATAGGCTTCTGTGTTGCCTGATAATTTATATGCATCCCATGCATTTTTCTTCTCTGCCACAAGGCTCATTAGTTCATCTGATATCCATTTTGGCCTAAACCTAAAACAGTATTTCTTAGCTGGAACAAAAATCCTAGTAGCTTCCAAGATTACTTCCTTGAATGCTTGCCATTTATAATTTGCTGTTGGTAACATCATCAGTTGATCCCACTGCATAGAACTTAAAAAACCTCTGAGACCACTGTAGTCGCCTTTATGAAAGCAAAAACCCCTTCCGTTTACCCCTGATGGTAGTTACATCTTTAAGTAAATCCCACATTAGTACACTGTGACTACTGCCACCTAATGGTTCCATTATCTGAAAATTCTCAATATTAAACAATTTTGGATTTACTTGTTGAGAAAAGTCATCCTCTAAAGGTGGCAGCACATCAAAGAAACATGAAACATCAAATGGAATTCATAAAATAGGAACACTAGTAGCAATTAAAGTCTGCACATCAATGCAACATGTTTCATGTGACATAAAGGCAACAAAAATCTGGTTGAAACATATTTCACCAAACACAACTTGCTCTATTTTTCTGTTTCAGTTGCACTGCATATCTACATTCAAGACTACCTACAATAAGAGATGACCCAGAATTTAATATATCTTTTGTGTTGATAAGTAGAAAAGTATTGAAAAGAGTGTGAAAAAAGGGCAAAATTATTTGGAAAGGTGTGAAATTATTTAATTTTTGTTTCTCCAATTAGTGTATAACATGAAATAATAATTTCCTGTTTCATTGTTTCCTATTTCATGTTTCACCTAATGTGAAATGTTTCATATTTCGTTTCTTTTACATGTAGCTCCCAAAAGAGCACAAATCCAAGCATTCAAAAGAGTACGAAAAAGTGTGAAATTATTTGGAAAATTACTTGGAAAGGTTAGAAATTATTTAATTTTTGTTTCTCCAATTAGTGCATATCATGAAATAATAGTTTCATGTTTCATTGTTACCTATTTCATGTTTCACCTAATGTTAAATGTTTCTCATTTCATACTTATTTTATATGCAGCTCCCTAAAGAGACATAAGTCTAAGCTCTGTCACTTTCACAGGAAAGGCAAAAGTGTCCCCAGACAGAAAAACATAATACAGAGTAGTGTTATTTTCTCTAATCTGTTCTCAAGCCAAGATTCTTCCTAAATGTAGAATATTTATGTAGGATGCAGATGACTGTAGAATGTAGAATGCAGATGATTTAGCTCAAATGTATGTAGATATTTTAAGTACAAAGGGTACTAGGAAAGTTTTGCAATACAGCTTTGTTTATTTAATTTTTTCAAAGTAATTTCCTCTGCATTCAATACACCTCTCCATCCTCAGAAACCAATCTTTAAACCAGTTCTGCCAAGTTTCACTAGGGAGTAAAGCACACTCGTTGTCCCAAGCCCGTAGAAGGTCCTCATCACTGGAAAACCGCCTCCCTTTTAGCTTCATTTTCACATGCGGGAACAGTGCAAAGTCGCAGGGAGCAAGGTCTGGACTGTAGGGAGGGTGCTCGAGAAGTTTCAGTCCTGTCGTGGTCAAATATTCGGTGCAGGCTTTGGCGCGGTGAGCTGGAGCATTTTCGTGATGGAGGTACCAGGTGTCCATTCTTGACTTTGGCCGCAGGTTCTTCATAGATCCAGTGGCTTTAGGCAGGCATTGTTCAGTATACCACTTAGCTGTGACTGTCTTCTGCGTGTCCAAAACGACATGTTCCACAATTCCACTCGATTTGAAAAATACAGCTATCATTTTCTTCTTTACAGATCGGGATTTTCTGACAATTACGGGTGTGTCGTCATCATCAAAGACCCAAACTTTGTTTTGAGCCTTAGTCGGCAGATCGTAATAGTACAGCCAAGTCTCGTCACCTGTCACGATGTTGTTCACATACCGAGATTGTCCCTTATCAAACTTTTTTAACATCTCCTGGCACCAAGTCACACGTCGTGTCATCTGCTCTTCAGTCAGTTGATGCGGCACCCAGAGAGAACCAAGTTTCTTCACGTGCAAATGATCTTGCAGAATCGAACGAATTGCTGGTGCATTTATGCCCAAAGTATCCTCTATCTGTTGGTAGGTCACTCGCCTGTTTTCGTCAAGCATTTTCCTCACAGCAGTAACGTTTTCCTCCGTAACTGACTTTCGTGGCCTTCCCAGCCTCTCAGAATCCTCCAGAGTGAAATTTCCCCTTTGGAATTCTCTATACCACCTGAATATCATTGTACGATGTGGACAATCATCATCTAGTGCAAGAGTCATTTCTTCTAAGCACTAGTCTATGGTTAAACCACGCACGAAATTATACCGCAAAACTGTCCTTATCTCATTTCGTGACCACGATGCCATCGCAAGCACTTTACACTCTCACTACTAATGAATAACTGAGCCCATCGACTTGGCGCGGGGGCTACTATGCACATATGAACATGTCTCAACATGCAGCAACAAGCAGCTTCCTGTGATTCATTGTTGCGTCATATTGCAGAACTTTCCTAGTACCCTTTGTATATTTGAAATAGAATAAATGTTTCATTATCCAACATGGAGTTAGTGTTTTTCAGTTTCTAAATGTATACTTGTTCTAAGTCATGACAACACAGGCACATTGGAGTCAATGTTTACTTATACTACTATACTGTTAAGCAATTTCACGTAATACGTTTTACTCAACATATTAACTCAACAATTTTACTCAACATATTAACCATAAAAGAGTTTTTAACAATCATTCCTGTTAATTTTTTTTCAATTCTTACCTTCATTACTGTCAGGAACAAGGTCTGCAGGTTTGGGCAATTCTGAAATAAAAGTATGCATTCCATTATAAAATTAATGTGAAAACTCAATATATTAGTGCAACCTCGATATAATGCAGATGTCAGGTAACAAGTTTAATACCTGTGTAATAAGCAAAGTGTGTTAGAGCTGAAAAATATTTTACCATTTTTTCCCCAGTTTTTTTAACATAAATATGCTTTACTTAGTAAATAAATACTTTATTTACTAATGTTTTATGAGTATGCAGACTAAAAGACAAAGTATTAAAGGTTATATAACAACCTCCCAGGGGAATGAGAAAATGGTCGTTATATCGGAAGTACGTTATATTGATCGCTCATAAAATCAGCAACAAAACAACTAAAAGCTTGAATATTTAATGTAATTCTACTAATACAATATAGTATAATATTATTTATAATATGTTGTTGTTGTAATAAGGTTTAGGAGCATCGGCAACTAAGGCCATATTGCTCCATGTATAATGTCTGAAATTGTGGGTGTTCTATGGATGATTTTCTGTTTTCCGGATGAAAAAACCTGAGTTTATGGGAGAAAAAACCATGCTACCATTGCTTGAGACTGACTTTATAATATGTACCATGGTATCAAACAAGAAAATTATGACTGCAAATTTTGCATTGATTGCAGAATGTAAGGTTACAATTAAATTGTAAAATTTACTACATACCTATCAAGACAATTGTTTCATGCTTTAAAAATAATCTGTAAAAACATGCTGTTTCAATGGGTAGAGCATGTTTTAAAGGATAATTATGAAGGTGCACGATAGCAGTTATTTCACTTTCGCAGTTAGGCTGTGCTTGAAAAAATTCGATGCAAAAGTTCCAATCTTTGATGAGCATCTTTCACTGAAACTTCTTGTTCGACCACAATAGGTTCCTCATCCTTATCACTGCAAATTTTGGAAGATTCCATTACATCTGCAATGAGTTCCTTTTCATTCATGCATATTCTGAAACATTCAATGTCCGCATCCACTTCTGCATAATATTTGAAGCTTAGTTTTCCTGAAAGTTTAGGTGACACACATGCTCAAATATTTCTTTGCTATTATTGGACTGTTCTTCACAATTAACAGAGTAAGAAGCATGCAAAACTTCCCACATTGCATAATTCAAGACAGTAAATCAGTGGTTTTCAACCGGGGTGCTGCAACAACATTCCAGGGGTGCCATGTAATTTGGGTTTAAGTTACTAAACTTATCATTTTTTTAAAAATTTATATGTTTATTTCATTATAAAAAGGTGTACAGTATCTTTTTAATGTTGTGGTGATCTATAATTGATGTTTACTTAGTACCTCTATATAAAGAATAAAATTATTAAAAAGTATATATAATTTGTATTATGAAATGTAATTTTTATAATTATATTATTGTAATAACTATCATATATATATATATGTATACAGGGTGATTCACTACCAGTGCAACAAACTTGCAGGAGGTGTAGGGGGCACAAAGACGAATCGGAATCACATAGCATTGCACGGCCCGAAATGCCTTCGTCATGCGGGAGGTCGCGTGAACAAAGAAGCAAAGAAAAAGAACAGAAACAGCAACTCGTTAGTGTAACAGAAATCATTTTAATGACAAGTTTTACATTGGCAAAAAGCCATGCTACAGAAGGTGTTCGAAAGTGCGACCAGAAGCAGTCACACAGGCTTCACAGTGCAGCCGCATGGAATCCCTAACATTCTGGAAGATTCCTGGCGTGTCTCGAATCTCCCTGGCAGCTACAGAGATGCAAGCGATGAGGTCTTCAACTGAATCAACGGGGGTCTCGTACACCAATGTCTTCATTTGACCCCAGCAGAAGAAGTCCAGGCATGATAGGTGCAGCGATCTAGCAGGCCAATGAACCAGACCACCACGACCTATCCAATGCTGTCCAAATGTAACATTTAGGTGTTGGCGGACATCATTGGTATAATGTGGGGGAGCCCCATCATGCTGGAACCACATTGAGCGGCGCAACGACTGAGGAACATGTGCTTCTTCAATAAGTTCGGGCAGGACTTGCTGTAGAAAGATCAAGTATGCCCTACCATCCAGACGAGGGAGCAGAAGGTACAGTCCAATGAGGTGGTCTCCAACAATGCTGGCCCAAACATTGACAGAGAAACGTCATTGAGTTGCATGTGTTCGCGTACTATGGGGGTTCTCCAAAGCCCACAAATGGGCGTTATGTTGATTGAAGGTTCCCTCTCTTGTGAAACTTGCCTCATCCGTGAACAATACGGACGCAGCAAATGCGCTGTTTGCCGCACTCTGTTGAAGAAACCAAGTAGCAAAAGTCCTCCGGAGTGGATAATCTGCAGGCTCCAATGATTGGATGCATTGCAGATGGTATGAACTCATTTGGTTTGTTGACAGTATCCTCCATACAGTGGATTGGGAAATACCCAATCGTTGGCCTATCGCTCGAGTACTCATACTCGGATTGCCTTCTGCAAGACGTAGGACATTCTCCTCATTGTCTGGCGTCCTCGTTGTTCGCTCTCGATTCATGGTACCTCTCGTGAAACAACCAGTCTCACGTAACCTTCTGTGCACCCGTGCGAAAATCGTATGATGAGGAGCACGCCTGTGCGGGAAACATTCCTGGTACAAGCGCAGAGTGGCGCGCCCGTTACAGTCCGCAGCTCCATACGCGATGTACATGTTAGCCAGTTCAATGTTTGAATACTCGTCCATCCTACTGCCTCGGGAACCAGTTTGCAAATACTGACTTCCAGCGGGATCGCTGTTCACGCGACCGCCCGTTCAACGTCCTCTACCGCATGACAAAGGCATTTCGGACCCTGCAATGCTATGTGATTCCGATTCGTCTTCGTGCCCCCTACACCTCCTGCAAGTTTGTCGCACTGGTAGTGAATCATCCTGTATATATATATATACAGGGTGTCTCAAAAATATTGGTACAAACACTTAGGAGAGGTAGGTAACATCTAAAGGAATGTGAATCACATAGGAACCCATAACTGGAAACGTCACAGGAAAGTAGTAGCAGAGGCATAAGAAGCAGAAACGACACAAGACAGTAATTAGTGGCAAACATTTATTTGACATAATATTAACAACGGAGTACGAGATGGATGCATTTCATGATGTTACAACAGATGCTCGAAGGTTCCACCATGACATGCGATGCATGTGTGACACCGACGCAGCATGGACTGGCGGACACGGTCGAACACACCTGGAGTTTCTCTGACAGTAGTAGCAGCGCAGACGAGTCTCACCACGAGATCCATTTCCGTCTCCACAGGCGATTCATACACGATAGATTTGAGGGCCCCCACAAAAAAAAATCAAGGCTCAATAAATCAGGTGAGCTTGGGGGCCAGGCAATGGGTCCACCATGGCCAATCCACCGACGCCCAAAATGCCTGTTCAAATGTCGCCAAAATGCCTGCCCATTATAGAAGGTGTGGTCACGAACACACCTTCTATAATGGGCAGGCGCCCCGTCATATTGAAACCGTCATGATGAAACCAAAACCACATTTGCTGAAACATCGTCAAGTAACCGTAGTAGAACTTGTTCAAGAAAGATCCGATATTTAGCGGAGTTCATGCGGGATGGTAACAGGTATGGGGCGACTAAGCAGTCAACGACCATATCTGCCCACACATTTATTGCGAAGCGATGTTGTGCCGCATGGGGGCGCACACCGTGTGGGCCCTCTGCTAATCCATACACTAGGTGCATGTCTGCCAGCTCACAGTTCGTATACTGATGCATGCTCTTCGTGCAGCGACTACTCCTTGATTGAGTAAACCAGAAATTTTCCCTCTCGCGAACTGATGAACAGCGTCGTGTACCAACTTACGGTGACGTTTCCGGTTATGGGTTCCTATGTGATTCACATTCCTTTAGATGATACCTACCTCCCCTAAACGTTTGTACCAATATTTTTGAGACACCCTGTATATATATATATATATATACAGGGTGTCTCAAAATATATATATATATATATATATATATATGCAGAGAGAGAGAGAATCGGATCTAACAGACAGAAAATTGAGCAGGGGTGCCGCAAAATAAAATAAATTACTTAGGGATGCTGTTATTAAAAGAAGGTTGAAAACCACTGCAGTAAATCAAGAACGTTTAAAGTAGTTGACGATGACATTTTCATCAACTTTATCCCATGCTGAAACACTGCCTGAGGATGTTGATTTTGCATTGAATTTTGCTTTCAAGACATAGCACAATTTTTTTTAATATGTAGCATTCTTCAGTAGTTTTTTTTTAAAACACTAGATTACATCTTGATCAAGTGGCTGAAGAACTGATGTCATATTTGGTGGTAGGTACTCGACAGTGATTGCACATAGATTGTTTACTTGATAATGAGGGGTGCAGTTATTTCCAAACAGCAAAATTTTCTATTCTTTTCACTCATCCTGTGATCTAAGTCTCTGATCCATTCTTTGTAGATTTGTGATGTCATTCATGCTGTTTGGTTTGCTCAATACATAGTCAGTAATATCTTTAAACCTTTAAAACATTGAGGCTTGCTCCTAATGATTAAAAGAGGAACCTTCTCTGTGCCAGATATGTCTGTTGCTAGGAGAATGGTAATCTGTTGTTTGGCTTTTTTTCTGCCACTACATTTCTCCCCTTTAAATGTAACTGGTAGCAATTTAAAAAAAAAGAGCCTCTTAGAATGCTCACCATTATTTACAGCTTACAAAATCCTATTATCAGTGATTGGCAAAATACACTCAAACTAATGAAATGAGCTTCTAGCCAATGTTCATTTGATTACCACACTATGAGAAAAGAGCATGGGAAATCTTAACAGATTATTTCTCTGTCTGGCTGCAAGCTCATCAATTGCTTCAATATATTTGAAGCATTCTGTTATTTTTAAGCACAAATACTGTAATAAAAAAGTAAAATTTCAGATTATGAGGTAGAAATTTATGGTCATTATAGAGAATTCTTTTTATTTTTGAGGTCATTATACTGAATGTAAAATAGCGTTAGGTTGATGAGAAATTGGCTGGGGCCAACCATACAGGATGTTAAAATTCATTGGGACGTTAAAAAGAGGGTCATTATAAAGAGCTCCAACTATATCATTCAGTCTTAGCTTTTAAAAGATTACTATCTACGGGAACGTTTTTTGCACACATCATCATTAGCCATTCCAAAATGTTATGGACTTACATTTTATGCATTCATTCTGAAATAGTCATGTAATTTAGTTTGCCATTAACGATGACAGCATTTTTTCAGTACATAATTCTTAATAGTGGTGAGATGCAATAAATGAAGATGTTCACTATCAGTCTAATGTTCTAACCATGCCATCACCTCATTAATGTTTTCAAACACTGTTAGTTTCCAGTGCATTTTCCTTACACAAGCTCAATAGCAGAGTCCAATTGCGACTGGGCTTACTTCCTCCTAAGCTAATCGAATATTGTATGCAATGTCTTTCAGTGTTAAAGTTTTCAGAAATTCTATAACTTGAATTTTTGAGTTCAAAACACCAGCAAGTAGCTCACTGCGACAGTAGGCTTTGAAGGCTTGAATAATGCTCTGATCCATGGGCCCAATTAGTGCAGTTGTCCCTTGGCAGAAACGTGACTCTGATCTTGCCATCTTTTGATTTCAGGACATCAGCCAAGGGATGAGCTGGGCAGTGATCCAAGCAACAGAGCCTTTTCTTCAATTTTTTTGGACAGCAAGTGGCATCTCACCAATGGTACAAACTCACTTTTATAAATCATGAAGCAAAAATATCACTCATCATCCAAGCACTGGAGCCATTTTTATAAATCACAGGTAGAGATTTCATGTATGTTGTGTGTTTAAAATGCTGGGGACTTTGACTTTTATCAATGCACAATGGCTTTAGCTTGTAATGTCCAGTCTTGTTTGTGCACAGTAACACAGTAACTCTCTGTTAGTTTTCATGTCTGCTTTATTTGGTGCCTTTTTTAATAGCCAGTGACTTGTCAGTGAGAAGTTTCTATTACAGTGCTGTTTCATCATAGTTGTACAATTGTTCAGCTGTGAATTCAATACCATGAATCACATTATGCAGAAATTCAGAAAATGCTTCTGCTGTTGTAAGGTCACCAAATGCTGATTTATCTACAAGACTAACCTGGGATATCCCATGATGAGCCCTCCATCTCAAAAGTCACTATTCAGAAGTTTTAAATGTGTCATCATCTCCATCATGTAGCTCACAAAATTTAAGTGCCTGTGCTTTCAAAATTACCCCATTTACTGGTACTCCTTCCCTGTGCTTTCAAAATTACCCCATTTACTGGTACTCTTTCCCTGCGAAACCACTTGTATAAGAATTGGTCCATATCACTATTTTCACAAAGTCTAGTTTTCTTGCTTTGGAGGCTTACCTCATCTTCTATGGAGTCTACAAACGAACATAATTTTTCTTCCTCTTTCACCCAACCATGGATAGTTCCTTCTGGAATTCCACACAAAATATACTGCATTTTGTTTTGCCATTCTTAACTCTTTCAATAATCTTTAACTTTTCTTTAACTGTATAATTTTTTCTTTGGTGGCCATTACTTCAGTCCTACTGATTTACTAATTTTTCCCTGTATTTATTTCTGATGTCCTAGAATTTACAGTGCTTTGGATCAAAACCAAACTGCTCAGACTATCATAGTGCTAAAGCAAAGGCATGTGATTTCTTCATAAATCACTTCTCACTTCATGTATATTTTTGTCTAGTTTAGCTCTTAGAAGTTTCTGCTATCATCCTAACTTCTAGTTGAAGGATGGCATGTGCTGTTATTTATGAAATTTGTAATTAATGCAATGCATTTGATGAATGGTAGCCATATTCCCCTTCAGAGGTAGCTGTTTGTAATTGGCAGTTCATTGATATTACTCTTTTACTGCATCTAGCTGAGGGTTGAAACTGGGTGTCTACAGTAATTAGTCTCTGATGAATACTCTGCAACTGGATCAAAGTGAATATATAGCCAATTTTTAGCTAATTTCCCATCTTAGAAATATAGCAGTAGGATGTACAGTAGATAGAAGAAAAGTATTCATTTTTTCAGTTTCTAATTTGAAATTGCTAGTTTCTGAATACATTTCTTTTTTTTTTTTTTTTTTTCATAATTTCTTTTTGGTGGCATTATCATACCCACAGTATATCCAAAACCATATTATGAAGAGGCACATTATATCAAGGTTGCACTGTATTTATGTCTTACATAGACATAATATATCAAGCATTTTTCAGTTAGCATTCTTCTGCAAATTAAATGTTCAGCTTCATAAAAATCATTAAAATAACTGGGAAAACTACTTGAATAGTTTAGGATACATCAAAAATTAATATTTATATATTTTATTTATAATATTTTTATTTTTTTATTTCTAACAGCATAAAAATTCCATTAAAGAAATCATGATCATTTTTTTAACAGATTATCAGACATTTGATTTCTATGACCATTGATGGAATCCTTCTTGCATTATTTTCTGAATGGTCCTGAGTATCTAATCTCAGGTAATGGCTGTAAAGCTATTGAACAAGAGTCAAGTCCCATTCCCTTTTTAATTTTTTGAGATCAGTTGCTGGAAAGGAGATACAGAAGTAAATTTACAGTAAAATAAGTAACTACTACAAATTGTATATATCTCATATAAATCAACTTGCATGAAATATATTAGCAACAGTGAAATGCAGTTTGATAAATATCAAACTGCATTTCATATAGCACTTGACTTTTCCATCATACCTGTAGTATTTTCATTATGAAAGCAAGAGCATGCCAAGCCAGTCATGTTGGGTAATTATTGTATTTAGTGTGGTGTTATGTTGTTTGTGCTGTATGATTTCATTTAGCAACAAGGAAGCAGCAAGGGGTTGCCTCTTCTTGATTCCTGTTTTCAGCCATGAGGAGGCAGCTCACTTTCTACTGAATACAGGGTCACTTACTCTGACCAGTACTTGTTTGAGTTTGAAAAGAAGTAGTAGTAGTAGTAGTGGTATGTGATGCTAGAAAGAAAGTGTATGAGTTATGCAGCATCAGCAAAAAAAAAAAAAAAAAATTTTGAAATTCAGAGGGTCCTGCTCTGTACATCTCATTACCGGAATTTAAGCATCTGAGGAGAGCATTATCATAGTGTTACGAAGCAACAGCAGTAATAATAATACCATAATGAGATCTACAGAGCAAAGGCCATTGGTCTTGCAAAATATTTTTACTTCTATGCTATTCTTAAACAAGTGCTGGCCACAGTATATATGGCATGCAATAACATAACAGCATTTGGCAAAAAATTATGGAATGTCTTCTGTGAAGCATGCATTTTCAATAACTCTATAGATACCAGGGCAGGATTATATAAGCAAAGGAAATGGATACCCAATTTCATATGCCATTGCTAACTTATTCTTATATGTTGAGTCTGTTTAAAATTCAAAATTTTGTTTTGTCAATGATGTGGACATGTTCAAGTGTGAGTTTAATAAAATTTATAAAGAAATTTTATTAAAATTACTTTTCAGAACTTGTATTAAAGAAAACTAGCAATGATTCAGATATTTTCATTATCCAGGATTTAAAAATCACACAAAAGTGCAAATGATAAATTAATTGTCAATATCTGTAGTAAAAGAAATGCATTTAAGTTTGAACTTAAATTAGAATTCCAACATTCCTCATAAAATCATAGGATATTATCTTCATGCAATACATTAGTTTATGCACATATTTGCAGTAATCACATAACACATATTCAGGCATTAAAAAAACTTCGCAAAAAATGAGTGCATAGTCAAATTCCACCAAATTTTAAAAAATTCAGTGGAATTAATTAGTTTGAAATCAATCTTTATATATATATATATATATATATATATATAGTGGAATTTGCACAGCTGCCATATTGACCTTTTGGTAGCACGAAAGCCACCCCCCCTCAGAAAGAAATACCCTTATTTGTTTTTTATGTTGTTTTATTTAATTTTATTTTTAATATCATCATCACTTTTTCCTAATATCATCACTGTTATCATTATTCATCATCATTTGGAATACTGTGTTCAAGTATGGAGACTTCACCTGAAAAAAGGACATTGAGCTTCTTGAAAGGGTCCAAAGATGGGCAACTCCCTTGGTGAGATTGGCAAAAGGGCAATCTATGTAGGCTACAGAGCTTGGCAACCAGGCACCTCAAAGGCGACCTAACTGAGGTTTATAAGGCTCTGAAAGGGATTAGTAAAATGAATGACGACAGAATTTTCAATGTTATAAAGAATTCCAGGACTAGGAGCCATAAAGAATTCCAGGACTAGGAGCCATAAATTCAAATTACAGGAGAAGAGATTTAGACTAGATTGTAGGAAGATTTCTTTTAGCCTGTGAGTCACTGTTTACTGGAAAAGTTGCCTTTGCAGGTAGTTGAGGCTGATAGTTTGGATAAATTCAAAGGTCAATTGGATAATTTTCTTAAGTGAGGAGGGAAGCACATAATTGAAATTTTCTTATCAATTTTTTTTTTTTTTTGTCCTATGCAGCAAAAATTTGTGTTTTCCTTGTAATATATATGAATACTATTACTATTTCTCAATGCTTTATATAATTTTATGCATGTTTGTATTATATATATGTATATATATAATCCAAATTAATCCAAATTAATTTGGATTAATTTGGACTAAATCCCTTTAATCCAAATTAATTGAAACTAATATCAAAAAATAGGGGATGCTCCCAGAACCCTTTATATCCTTGTTTTCAGCACAAGTATGCTCTCTCTGTTTTTTTTTTTGCTTTATCATTTGCACTTTTTTGGATGTAGCATGTCTGCAGATAGTTAATAACACTTTTTTGTTTCCACAAATATCAAAGGAAATTCCATTGAATTCAGATATGTAGAAAATATTAACAAGCTGGCAAAATATAAAAATAAAATCAATCACCATGATTTAATCAATTAATTAATCAAATTACAATTCAGTTAATGTACTGAACTTCCAGCAACTTCCACATATGCAAAGATTTCTGGAAGCCACATATGCTTCCATAAATCTTTGTATATGTGGCTTCTTGAAAAGACAGTATGTGTAGTGATTTATGTTTATTTTATTTTATTTTCATTTAGTTTATTTTAACCTATACAAATAAATATTGTATACACATAAGTTTTATTATAGGGAATTTAGGTGGTAGAAATCACACTAGGTGGCAGTAATCACAATCTATTGATAGTGATTTACTTAAAGATGTAACTTTTTTTGCTTTTGTAAAGGTGGTACAGCAGTCTGAACACCTGTAGGATAGTAGGAGAGTTCCTCGACCAACACCAACAGAAATAATAACAATAACAGCAGTAATGGACACAATCAACCACCCCATGCACGTGGTACCAATACCCATCGTGGGGAGGAAAAAACCCCACAAAGGAAAAAAAGTTTTATAATAATAATAATAAGTTGCTTATGATAAAACCATGCCTTTGTTCATTGCTACCTCCATACCCAATAAACACAAAGTTGAGTTGGGGAACAAATGCTCCTACCACGGAATAACCACAATCAACAGCTGCTGTGTCACAAAGCAATTACTTTCCCCCCACTCTTATGCTCCCATCCTTTGAGAACCTGGAACAACTATATGAATGTACAAATATATTTCATTTTAAATGACTGAAAATGAAATTTAAGGGGAAATTAAAACTGTATTACTGTGAGATCCCTCTGTCATGTTGGCAGTTACCAGACTATTGCATGATGTAACTAGCTAAAGCTGACCCATGCCATGGATAAAGATAATAATAATAATAAAATTGATTATCTTTGTTTCATGAAAATAAAAAATAAATTCTACTTTTTTAATGCAGAAAACAAGAGATAAATGTATTCTTTCCATAGCTAATGTGGATCATTTACACGTCTGCTCAGCAATATAATCACTCTCACTTAGGAATCCTATGGGGTGACTGGGGGGGGGGGGATCATCTTGAAACATAAAAATTAATTGACACACATATGAAATGAAATTGCTTACAATAAAAACATTTATTTAGGTTATAGTAACAGTAATAGTATTTACCATATAGTACATGGAAGCCACAGGCTTTTGCTGCACTGTAGAAAAAAAAAACTACCCCAAAGTAGACAAAAAAATACAACTTATTTGCTTCCCTCCTCACACAGGAAAACATCCAATTGACCTTGAATTTATTCAAAGTGTTAGCCTCAACTACCTGCGAAGGCAGCTTGTTTCAGCAATCAATGACTTGCTGGCTAAAAGAAAACTTCCTACAATCTAATCTAAACTTCAACCCCTATAATTTGAATTTATGATGCCTAGTTCTGGAATTCTTTATAAGAGTGAGAATCCCACCTTCATTCATTTTACTAATCCCTCTCAGAGCCTTATAAACCTCAATCAGGTCCCCCTCTGAGGTGCCTGATTGCCAAGCTCTGTAGAACACATATCGGAGTCTTTCCTCATATGGTTATCCTTCTGTTGATGTCACCATTTGAGTTGCCCATCTTTGGATCCTTTCAAGAAGCTCAATGTCTTTTTTTTCAGACGAGGTCTCTTATACAACGGGATCATAATGCCTCTCTATCTCTACAGGTTAACATTCATTGAATCATCAATAGGACACCATGGGCTTTCCTGGCTGTCTGTTTACATGGTTCAGAAAACTTCATATCTGCCCATATTATAACTCTCAGATCTCTTACCTCCTCCACTGTGTTTAATCGAACCCCACCAAGTGTATAATTTAGTTGTGGGTGATATTCCCCAAGTGTAATAACTTGTATTTAGCAGCATTAAAACACAGCTGCCACTGATCATTAATGACTCTGACAATATTTACGTTATCTGCAAATTTTTAACTAACTTATTAAGCTATTTTGATACAATTACTCGTGACCTGGATTTAGGGAACAATTTTGACATAGTTTATTTGGATTTTAGCAGAGCATTTGATGCGGTCCTTCATGAGAAGTTACTGTATAAGCTTGAATAGGTTGGAATTACTGGTAAGATTCTAAGATGGGCTGCTGGGTGGCTACAGGGAAGAAGGCAGAAGGTTGTGGTTAATGAATATTCTTCAGATTGATGTAGCACCAGGAGTGGGGGTCCCTCAAGGATCAGTTATTGGACCACTGTTATTTCTCATTTTCATAAATGACATCGATGAAGGGATGACATTTATGTAAATACAATGAAAGGGAACTGTCCCATACTATCTTTTCCTGCTCCACACCAGAAAGTGTGTATGCATTCATTAAAGATATGTATGCGTTCGTGGCTTCTGTGTACATAATATTTCAAATGTATTCGCCATCCCTTGGCAATCCGCCCGATTCACAGATGTCATATAGTGCCTTAAACTGTCAAAGGCCGCTCTTCTGAAGTTAAAACCTGTGCCTTTACCTTTAACTACTGAAACATCTTACTTCATCTTCCAACTGACAACTGCATGATCATTTCCTGACAATGGTTCCTGTACTTTAAGCCTTGTGATATCATCTGATTCATTAGTAATGATGAGGTCAAGCATATTCTCACCCCAAGTACTTTCTTTAACATCCTTATAAAAATAATAATCTAGTTTATTTAAAAAAGATTTTCTCCATGGCGAGTTTCCCTCCCAAATATTCAAATCAATTTAGGGCAGAATAAAGTCCCATAATAAGACATTTAGACTTGCTTGTCCATTCCATATGTATGTAAAGATGCTTATCATATTCTTCACAATATTCGTTCCTGTAGATTACTCCCACTCTCACTGTTCCTTTGTTTCCAACTAACTCACACCATACAGATTCCATGCTGGCAGACAACTTCAGACTCAGCAAAGCTCTTTTTGTATTCAGGCTGCTTTTAATAATTAGCATGACCCCCCCTTTCACCCTTTCTCATTCATCAAGAGGAGTGTTTCCATTTACAATGGGTTTCCTCAGCCTACAAGTTATTTCTTGTTAGGAATTTTTCACGCCATAAAGTGCAGTTCAAGGTGTCTTGGTCGGTTAAGCCTCGGGCTGTCATGCACTCCCATACGCCATCCATCCATCCATCCATCCATCCATCCATCCATCCATCCATCCATCCATCCATGTCCTCCTAGGTCTTCCTCTTCTCCTTCTTCCAGGAGGTATCCATTCCAGGATAGTCTTTGGATATCTGTTTTCTTGCATCCATTTTACATGTTCATACCATGTTAGACGCTTTTCTCTGATGGTGTCAATAATAGTCTTTTTCACTTTCATTTTTTCCCTTATGTCTTCATTCCGTTTTCTGTCTCTTCTAGAAGTTCCTGTTGAGCGTCTCCAAAAATCCATTTCTGTGGAGAGAAATTTGTTTTCCGCTCCATACAATAGAAGACTTTAGTATAATAATAAGAGGAGTTTACCTCAATATAGTGTGTAGAACACTTCCGTATGATACCCTCCAGAAATTAAAACGGAAAAAATCGACAACTTACCGGTAAGTTGTCGATTTTTTCCGTTTTAATTTCTGGAGGGTATCATACGGAAGTGTTCTACGCACTATATTGAGGTAAACTCCTCTTATTATTATACTAATATTATTATCAACGTAGAACATATTGAGTAGTACAGCTCTGACTCATACTATCTAATAGAAGACTTTGTACAATCGTTTGAAATATAAGTTTCTTTGTTTTATGTAGGATATTTTTGCTCCACAGAACAGAGTTTAACATGCCGATAGCCTTTCTGCCATCTGTAATTCTCTTATTGATCTCTGCTTGGGATGATCCATCACTTTGTAAGATTGATCCCAAATATTTGAATTTATCGACTTGTTTGATTTTAAAACCTGCAATATTTAGAATGTGTCCTGGCCCTGAAGACAAAATTTCCGTCTTGCTAAAATTGATTTTTAGACCCCATTGTTTATATTCCTCAAACAACTGGCAACATGCATACTTTGCATCTTCTAAGTCTTGTGCTATCACCACCTGATCGTCTGCAAAAAGTAAATTGTGAATATAGGTGTTCTTATTAATTGGCAATCCCATGTTATTACATTTTTTTGACCTCTTTCAGAGGCAAATATTGATGGACAACTGATTGCCCTTTTGATTGGCATTTTTAAAGGATCTGTCGTACTGTTGAGATATGATCTATACATGACCTCCCAGCTGAAAAACCGCTTTGTTCTTTTTATACCTCGTTTTGGGATTCTAAATGGTTCCTGATCCATTTTCCAAGGATCTTTAACAGCGGGTTCAGGATGCATATTCCTCTGTAATTTGAACAGCTTTTTCAATCGTCCTTCTTATAAATCGATGTGATATATCCTGTTATCATTTCTTTCGGTATTTCTTCTCCTCTCAGTATACCTTCACCCTTTCTATCTTTCCTAAATGCATTATACATACAGTAGTGGAACTCTTCATCACCAGTTTCCAAGATTACACCACATGTGGCGCCACATTTCTGTTAGCCTGTTATATCAGCATTAGTTGTCTTAACCAGGAGTTCAAATTCAGCCATTTTAATAACAACACTCTTGAAATTACTGTAAGCACAATTGAGACTAAGTAGTCGTCTACTATTTACTACCCTGACACACCCCTTGAAGTTATATAGGTTTATATCCCAGGCTTTATCTTCCCCTCATTTGAAACATTGCTACCTCAGAACATCTTATCAACATCAGCTGTTGTGGCAACAAACAAGAATTCATGAGATGAGTGCAAGCATTACTTTGACTCATTTCATAAGATAAATGCAGATATAAATTACCATTTTCCACTCTAACTAGCAGTTTCCCTGAACCTTTAGGGTATCCTCAGTGATATTGGCAAAAATCCCTGCACGACCTTTGTTCAAATGAATACCATCTCTACAGAATAGATTCCTTCTATCTACAAATGCAGGCCACAATGATAAAAATTTCCCTCCCTAGAGCCTTGTAGATTTCCTCAAGTCTTGAGTTAATCCACAAGACTTTCAGCATATAATCCCTCCTATCATGTCTGGGCAAGATTGAAGACATACATACATTCTGACCTAACCCGCAGCATTTTTTCAGCATAGTTCTGTATTTATCCAACAATGGTCAGGTCTTGCATGTTTAATATCATTAGTCCCCACATGAATAATAATTCTCTCTACCTCCCTTAAAATCTGACAATCTGTTAGTAACATCATCAATTGTTGCTCCTGGCAAACACATTCTGGTTTTGGACCACCTAACTTTATTACAAAAAACGTTACCAGTTTCCTTGACAATAGAGACTTCCAATAAAACTAAATCACTTTCAACCAGAGCAGTCTGCACTTGACTATTCTCTTCTGGGACAAGATTTGGCAGTTCATCACTTGACAAGTCAGGAGATACCTGAGTCCCTGATGAGCTCCAGTTACATTTGTTTCTAGGGCAAGCACTCATTTCTTGTGTGACTCAAATTCTTCTCGTAACACACCAAGTGTAATTTGAGTTCAGCACACTCCTTACATCAGTTGCAAAGAAAAGAATCATCAGATGAGCTAGGTTTGTCTACTAGACCAGCTATAGATGGCATGTATTCTATACAAATGGTGAAGTTGTGACACACTGAAAATGCCCACAAGCATTTCCATTTGAGTCCATATATCCCGGGACTTTGTATTTTAAGTGGATCTTGTAGCAACCATAATTTAAGTAAAATTTCAATTTTAGAAAGATTATGAAATTTAAATTTACAAAATATTACAGAATTTATGTTAACAAAATATTACAGGATTTATGTTAACAAAATATTACAGGATTTATGTTAACAAAATATTACAGAATTTATGTTAACAAAATATTGCAGAAATTAAACTGCTGACAAAACTTAAATCACTAAATAAGTTAAATTTAAGCTACCCAATGAAAGTTACAAAATTCCTGCCAAAATATCGATAACAAAGGCTATCTGAATATTAAGCTGTAGCTTTCCAAATACCTATCTAAATACAAAAATAAACTAATCTACGTGACTATAGGAATTCAAACTATATATTAACTATAGTTTAGTATATTAAAATAAAAAAATTAAAAAAACTCAAAATTATTTCAAAAACTAACTTGCAATGAAAACAAAAAAAAAAAAAAAAAAAAAAGAAAAAGAAAACAAAACAAAAAAATTAATAAATGAAAGTTAAAAAATGAATGTAATAAAAAAAATAGTCATAAATAATTAGAAAAAAACAGGTAAACTTTATTTCAGGCTATAACATGGGTTTTAAAGATATCCCTAACACCCATGTTACATGAAGGTTGCACTGCATATATTGTTACATTCTGGCTGGCTGGGATATTGTATTGTATGCCAAAAGGACACACAGTGAGAAAACAGTGAAAAATCTGAAGTGAGAAAACAGTTCCTGTTTTCTCACTTCGGATTTTTGGGAAACAAAAGGCTGTGACTGTTCATTCTCACTTTGAAGTGTGACAATATTATGTTTGTTTTCATCGATCACAGTTACACTACTAGAAGTACTTTGCTTCTCGTTTTAAAGTTCCTTTTTTCAACCACAAATCTATAGTCACATATTTTAATAATAATATTTAAAAATACTGATAATTATCAAAAAAAATTAATACAAGGAAGTGAGTTTAGTTATGATATCGGTTCACTTCCATCTCTCCTTCAACCCATGTGCTCCAGGCAAAATTGCATATGAATGGTATATCAAGTCACCACATTGCTACTTTTTTGTAGGTGTCATTACCTCTACGCATACTTCTCTATGCAAAGCCTGCCAAAATAAAGTCTTTCATGGTCTATTTGATTATTAGTCTATGCCAGTAGATTAATAACTGAAATAAAATTGTTAAATATTATAATGATACAAAAGTGGTATATGCTACGAATATGCAAAATTTAGTTATTGTATTTTTTTAATTATTAATTACGATTTTTTGCGGAACACTTTTTTTTTTTTTTTTTTTTATGAAAACCCCAAACACGAAAGGTATCAAAACCTATAGTACTTAGTACCGTGCATGGGTTGAAGGAGAAGTATGGGGGGAGGGGGATGCTGGAAACTTTGCTCTAGAGACTAAACATGGGTTTCACCACTTCAAGCCTCCAATAAGCAAAGTGGTGGTATTTCACCGGTTGATGAAAGTCATCTACCACCTACAGAGTTCACATCTCACGGAACACTAGTGTTCCGCAGAACACAGTTTGAGAACCTCTGCTTTAGACATTTTAAATGTTAATTATTTATATGATTTTAATGTGTTGGTATTTCTTTGAGCTTTCAAAATCCTGTAATCTAGTTTTTGGTGAATATGGCTTACAATACCTAACCATTTCTTCTCCCCTGCTTCTAATATTTATGACACTGCACAGCCTTTCTTCTTGTTTGGATTTTCCCTGTTCATCACAAAATGAAGACAGACATTCAATCTGTCTTCTGCACCCATCTGAACTCTATAGTGCAAACAGTTTCACCATCATGAAAGTGAAACTGTTTTCAACTGAGACTTCTAAAAGCCAGAAAAAAATAACTTTCTCTGGCATTTCACTGATTTTAAATTGAACAAATAAACAGCAGAGTAATGGTCACCAGCACCCTTGAGGTGAAAATCAAGCGTGGTTATAAGTCAGTACTGGAATTCTCTTTAACTGAATTCTTCAGATAAGCATTCCTTTACATTAATTGTTTTCATTTATTCTCATGTTATCACCAAAAAATTGCCTTTAGTTCATTTGAATTCTGGGATGCAGAAAGTTCTAACAATTTCTTCTTCTTTAGAAAGACTGTTAATGGAATGGTGATGCCATGTCTAAATACTTCATTTCTAATACAGAGTATAAAGTACTCTGTGACTAAAATGAAGAAAAACAACTGCTGCCTGCTTTTAACAAAGGAATATAATTATTAGTCTAGTTTTTTGCATTGTTTATATGAGGTATAATATAGATGGCAGTACAATAATTACACCAGTGCAGAGGGAAAAATTTCATAATTGGCAATGTCAACAGTCAGAACTGCCAACACTGGTTGGGAAGTGGAATTTTTTAAATGTCATGGTTGACACAACATTACCCAAACAGTTGCAATAACTAAATAAATTGGCTACATTTTGAAATTTCTATGTTCAAATTCTTCAAGCCTGAATTTTGGGTTTAGGAGACGTCCATAACCTGATCATAACAGCAATAAAACTGTACCACACTAAAGAATGCTAATTATTTGAAAAATAACTGTTTTTCAATAACTAGAGTTCTTTAGTATGGTACAATTTTATCTCTGCTATGAATAGGCTATAATTCGACAGTTAAGATTCAGTTCTGTAAAATTTTCTGTTTATAAGTGTTAAACAGAAAATTTTGCAGAACTGAAACATAACTGCCAGTTACCACTTATGTAACCATCCCTGAAACCTATCCAATCATCTTGAAGGAGTTCTGCTGACACTGGTTATTAACCACTCTCCCTATCTTTGGAAAATTTTGACATCACACCATATAAACCTCCATTAATAAAGTCATTTAATAAAATCAGAAAGAGCAGCAGCCAAAGCACTGATCTCTGAGTATCCCTACTTCTAACCCTAGCCCATTTTGAAAAGTAAGCATTACTATTTTTGTATCCTATTGTGTAGTTATCCCATAATCCATCAAGGGATCCTATCTGTCCCAATACATTATAGCAATCTCTTGTGAAGGACTGAGTCAAATGCTTTACTAAAATCCAGTAGACAAAGCCAAAGTTATTTCCTGTATCCCCTAAATAAGTGACACTGGTAATAATTTATTAGTTGACTAAGGCGCATTTAGGGCTAGAGCCTCAAGCTGCGAACAAATTTAGACTATGTATATAAAGTGCTTAGCATCATAATACACAGCCATTTCTGTATAAACAGAAAATTTTTAAGGTGGCATCGTTTTAGGTTATATCTCATATTGTGAATACCTTCACAACGAGTTGCCATGATATTGCACTACTTCGAATAAGTAACGCTTCACCTAAGGAGAAGACTAGTGTTACTTATTCTCAGATAGGTACCACCACCCAGACAGCACTGTTTCAGGGCTATTTGGCCCTTCGTCAGTGAGTGGGTAGGTACCCAAGTGATGCAATGATGGCAAAAACAGTTATGAAGTATAACTCCACAATATGAGAGATGCCTGATGGTGTATGATGTATTTAGACTAAGGCGCATTTAAGGCTAGAGCCTCAAGCTGCGAACAAATTTAGACTATGTATATAAAGTGCTTAGCATCATAATACACAGCCATTTCTGTATAAACAGAAAATTTTTAAGGTGGCATCGTTTTAGGTTATATCTCATATTGTGAATACCTTCACAACGAGTTGCCATGATATTGCACTACTTCGAATAAGTAACGCTTCACCTAAGGAGAAGACTAGTGTTACTTATTCTCAGATAGGTACCACCACCCAGACAGCACTGTTTCAGGGCTATTTGGCCCTTCGTCAGTGAGTGGGTAGGTACCCAAGTGATGCAATGATGGCAAAAACAGTTATGAAGTATAACTCCATAACTGTTTTTGTGAAGACTCCATAACAGTTATGAAGTATAACTGTGGAGTTATACTTCATAACTGTTTTTGCCATCATTGCATCACTTGGGTACCTACCCACTCACTGACGAAGGGCCAAATAGCCCTGAAACAGTGCTGTCTGGGTGGTGGTACCTATCTGAGAATAAGTAACACTAGTCTTCTCCTTAGGTGAAGCGTTACTTATTCGAAGTAGTGCAATATCATGGCAACTCGTTGTGAAGGTATTCACAATATGAGATATAACCTAAAATGATGCCACCTTAAAAATTTTCTGTTTATACAGAAATGGCTGTGTATTATGATGCTAAGCACTTTATATACATAGTTTATTAGTTGACTTAAACAAGAATTTTCCTTTACAAAACTGTACTGTTTTCTCTTTCAAAAACTGTTTATGTCTAGATGACCCTGTAATTTTGAAACTGTCACAGTTTTTTTTTTTTTTTTTTTTTTGAAACTATTAAAAACATAACTCAGTGACCAGTGGGTTTATATTCCAACAGGTCAGTGAGGTATGAATGATTGCTTTAAGAATTTCACGATTGGCAAATTTTTGTGTTTATTGATATGAAGATTAAATACTTTGGTAAATCATTTGATAAAAGTTGGTCGATGTGCATATAAAAAGTAAATGAAATATGAGGAACATACATAAATAACAAAGCAGAAACTAACTTATATTCCTACTTACCTTTAGGTGCTTTTGTTATACAAAGTGCTTCACATTCCTTTTTACTTTCAAAGCGGTTGTTATTACCACTACAGCCACCATAAATGAAAGATTTGCATACATTATCAGAACTATCATAATACCACTGTGGATAGTAACCACCACAAGGTCCTGAATCCCTGGGCTGAGAACATATATCTATATATAAAAGTAGTTAAAAGTTAGATGTGTTGAAATTAACAATAAGAAATGTGCAATGGATAACTGTTTTTAATTAATTATGTAATTCCGTATACAATAAATTAAAATCAAGATGTCTACATGTTTATGCTTCTCGTGAATTAATTGCTAAGAAGACTACCCTCATATTTGAAACATTGCCATAGTGCTGGTATGCAAATTATCCACTTTGGCATGAGAAAGCAGAGATGAAAAATACCAATAAAGCCTCATAATTCAAATGGGTACACTCTAAATCCATTAATGAGGATCTACTGGAGAGCAACTCTGGTGCCAGCAGTCACAGTTCCAACTCTAATAGTGTACATTAAAGTTGTTGCAGTGAACAAGCTCACAGTTAGATTTAAATTCCAGACAGGTGGCCATTGTCTATTGGCTACTGCTAGGCCTGAGCACTTAAATAACATTTTTAAAAACAAAAGTAAAACAATCCTAAATGAAAGACTTTTACATGTATTGGAGCAGTGTGCCATTAACCTGACAGTAGTTGCTCATCCTGTTGTAACAAAAAGAGGTCATGCTACACCGAATAGGTGCGCAATTTTCTTCCCCCCCCCCCCCCCCCCCCCCCCCCCCCAGTTTTTTTTTTTTTTTTATTCTATGTGAAAGATACCAATGTATGACTTTTCACTAATGGATATTGTATGAAATTTTTATTTTTTTTTTAATGAAAAATTTGAAATTTAAAAAAATATTAGTATTACTATTAGTACTAATAGTAATACTAATATGTCTACATGATATATTAGTATTACTATACTAATATGTCATCTAGACATATTAGTATAGTAATATGTCTAGAAAGTGAGCTTATACAGCATCAGCCAAAAAAAAAAAAAAAAAAAAGGAGAAACCATCAACAGAAATTCCTACATCACCTATCCATCTCCTCTAATAGTTTATCAAGTTCTTCCTTGAATATATTCAAACTAACAACTTCCAAAACAAATGAAACAAACTTCCATCTGGTGTTGTGGAAGACTAGGGGAATTACAGATGCTAATTCAAAACAATGCTAATGGAAGTATCTATAGAAGAAGCATGCAGAAGAAACTGATATCTTTCTTTAATATTATTTATGATATGAACATCCATAAGAGAAAATGCAAAGACTTTCTAAGAGATTAATGATTAATTAACCTGGACGTCCCTTTTGAACAGTATTATCTGAGAGAGATTTTTGGGGACAGTATTCCATGGTAAGACAGATTTCTATTGTTCTCCCTAATCAGAATGAGTAATTGTTTAGAAGTAAAGTAATGCTGACAGCATAAAAGAAAACCCTCCAAGCAGAATGGGTAATATTTGATGTGCTTAGGCCAGGAGGGGTTAGAAGTCAGGACAATCCCTAACAGATATATGTGATTTTGTCTAGAAATGTGAGGGTCAGTAAAGATGAGCATAGAATCAGTAAAATATTTTTTTTAGGAATTATATTTCTTTTATTTCTATATAATTCTTTATAATTCTTTAGGAAAGTGGATGCAAGAAATTTATCAAATTCTAACAGGGAGCTAAATGATGTGATAATTGAGAGGAAAGTGGGAGAGACATAAAACTTCCTCATTCGCTCCTCAAAACATTTCCTCATTCATTTCGCAAATGTACATGGTTTCAGTTCTAATCTCAATGATGTTCATTTCCACTAACATTCTGCCAAACCTCACATACTTTTTCTGATAGAATCCCAGTTATCGGTTGATTCAACCACTGCTCATCTCAGTTGTCCAAATTATTTGCTATATGATTCCTTTCACTTTAGGTGGTACTTGTGCATATATTTGTTTTGATATTCCCTGTCAGACACTTAGTACTTTGGAATCTCTTCTGGCTTAATATCTCTCTACTGCATTCTGTAAAATTCATCTATTGCTTCTATTGTTCTCCCAACTCCCTAATCACTGGAAATCCTTGACCTCCTCTCTTGGCTTTCTCTAGTCTGACTTTCCTGACAGTGAGATAATTTTCCTTGGTGATTTTAATGTTCACAACTCCAGCAGGCTACCTTTTCTAGTCACACAGTTTAGCTGGTTGAGATACTGAGGCTTTTGCAATTATTAATGAGCTCGCTTTTTTTTTTTTTTTGGCTAATGCTATATAAGCTCATACACTTGCTTTCTTGCATCACATCCTCCATTACTACCTACCAGAATACCATACAACCCTAACAATGCAGCCAATATGCTTGATCTTTTTCTCACAAACAACCCCTCTAAGTACAGGGTCAAGGTGCATGGTTCTCTAGGCACCTCAGATCACAACTTGGTGTGGTTGTTGTTGTTGGTATAGGGCTTAACGACACAAGAGCTACTGTGGCCAAATTGTGTCTGAACTTGGTGTGGTCTCTTCTCCGATGGAGTCTCTCTATCTCATGGCCATTCTCAACCTCATGTTGTTTGGCATTAAAAGAATGCAAAATGGGATGATCTGCGGGATTTCTTTTCTTCTTTTCGTTTTGGATAAACGCATTCTTGATGTTCGTTTCAGATTTAACCATGAGATACAGGGATGACTGATTTTTTCTGAAACCAAATTGGTTATCAGAGAGTATATTTTTCGAATCAAGATATCATGTCGGTTGGCAGTGTATCATTTTTTCTAGGGTTTTACTCAAGCAGCTGGTAATAGAAATAGGTCTATAGTGAGGGATAGGGTGATCTTTCCCTGGTTTGGGAATTGCCAGTACGTTAACGATTTATACTAGTAAACCTTTTTATACTGTCTTTCACTGAAGGCTTCTATACAAACTGGAAGAAGTTACGGTAAGATCCTACACTAGAGGAGTGATGCCAGCAAATGGGGAATGAATGTTCAATGAAAATACGATTGTAGAAGGTCAGCAGCAAGGACAATGATTTGTTATCTGTGTTTAAACATTATATAATATATAACATTATATAATATACACTGTAGGGGCCAGCAGCACTGTTCTATGAGGTATATATATAGCTTCTTGAAGTTCAAGCATAGTAAGTAGCTGATTATACGGTAAAGAAGATATGACTTTGAAGTTCAATTGAGAACAGTGGTCTCCGACAGTTTTTAAATTCTGTACAGTGGGATAAACTGACGATGTTACCAACAGTAAATTCTAAGTGAAGCATTCAAGGTATTAATCGTGGATGCTACTAAAAGTTTCATACCTATTAAGAAATATTGTTCAAGGTTTAGGCCTAAATGGTTATCAAATGAACTGAGACTCGTAACAGAGAAGAAAAATGCATGGGATGCATATAAATTATATAGCGACTCAGAAGCCTATGGCAGATATAAGCTAGTCTGTAATCAGGTCACAAAGGAGGTTAGGCAGGCGAAGGCAGATTACGAGAAATCCTTGGCAAAAGATGCTAAGAAAAACAGCAAGGATTTCTTTACTTATATAAACTCTAAAAGGAAGGGGATGAATCTGATTGGTCCACTTGACATTGATGGTTCGACTGTTGATGATCCTGCTCAGATAGCACACAAACTGAATGAGTATTTTGCATCTACATTCACACATGAGGAATTATTAAGGTTTGAAAATGGCAGAAGGTTATCAAATTATAGCAGGATACTTAATGATTTTGTAATAACTGAAAGCAAAGTGGAGGAGAAATTGTTGAAGTTAAACATAAGAAAAGCACCTGGGATGGATGGGATCTATCCAGTTATATTAAAGGAGGCGGCAAAGCAACTAAGCAAACCCTTAGCCATAATTATAAGAGCATCCTTGGACTCAGGGGAGGTTCCCACGGACTGGAGATGTGCAAATGTATCCCCAATTCACAAAGGGGGATCGACGGGTGACGCGAGTAATTATAGACCAGTTAGTTTAACTTCTGTTCCGGGTAAAATAATGGAGTCACTGGTTAAAGATGCATTGCAGGATCATCTAGACAAGACTGCAACAATAATTCAGACACAGCATGGGCTTGTTAAGGGAAAGTCTTGTCTGACAAATTTGATAGGATACTATGATGTGGTTACAAAGGAACTGGATTAAAAAAATAATTTTGATATCATATATTTGGATTTTAGGAAAAGCTTTTGACACTGTTGCGCATGGAAGACTATTGTACAAATTGGAGCAGAATGGTATTAAGGGTAAGTTGCTGCAATGGATAAAAGGATGGTTGAGTGGGAGAAGACAGAGGGTGGTAATTAATGGGTGCTGCTCTTCGTAGACTAATGTTATTAGTGGAGCCCCACAGGGTTCGGTGTTAGGTCCACTGTTGTGTTGTTTTGTATATTTATCAATGATATTGATGAAGGTATATCAGGCTTAATGTCAAAGTTTGCAGATGATACAAAGGTTGGCAGGGTTGTTAATGACAGTAATGGCAGTGTACTACTGCAACAGGATCTAGATAATTTGGGCAGATGGGCTAAGAAGTGGCAACTGAAGTTTAACCTTGACAAATGCAAAGTACTGCATATGGGTAGAAGTAACCCCAGAGAAACGTACCAACTGTGTGGTACTACACTTAAGGTGGTAGAAAATGAAAAAGACCTGGGAGTAATTGTGCAGTCAGATATGAAGTTTTCTGAGCAATGCAGACAGGCTGCCAGGGCAGGTAATGGGGTTTTGTCAATGATATATAGGAATTTTGCTAGCAGGGAGAAGGAGGTGATTGTCCCTCTGTATAAGGCAATGGTCAGGCCATGCCTTGAGTACTGCATACAGGTCTGGAGGCCTCATTTTAGGAAGGATGTAGATTTACTTGAGCATGTACAGAGAAGGGCAACAAGATTGGTGAGGGGAATGAAGGGATCCTCTTACTAAGAGAGGCTTAAGTTCTGCAAATTGCAGTGGCTGGAGACTAGGCACCTGTGTGGTGATCTGATTGAGGTGTATAAGGCCTTGAATGGGTTGAGCACGCTGAATTCTGATGGGATCCTTCCACTTGTTCAGATTACGAACCTAAAGGGGCATAAATTCAAATTAAGAAAAGACAGATGTAGAATAGATGTGTGGAAATTTGCCTTTAGCCAGCGGGTGGTTAATTGCTGGAACAAACTTCCATCTGTCGTTGTGGAAGTTGATAGGTTGAATAAATTTAAGGAGGAACTGGACAGGCATTTGGAGGGAATGGTGTGATTTTTAAAAATTTTTTTTTTGGATGATGCTGCATAAGCTCATACACTTGCTTTCTTGCATCATATGCCACTACTACTACTACTACTACTACTACTACTACTATTACTTGGCGATCTGGTCCAGGACGCCGACTACGAATTAACTCAGACTGGTATGACTTGCTTTTCAGGTGCAGCTACGAGTATATATTCGTAACAAATATGTGCAACTGATGGATAGTTGGCTTCTGGGATAAGAATGAAAAATCAACCACTGCATCAGAAATCAGAATTTATTCACAAAAAAGAAACAATAATAGTGTGTTCTGTGGCATTTTTTATTTCTCATACATACTCAACACGGCATAGTTGGGTGTGGTTTTTTTTCAGTTGGTGGTATAGCCAACTGAAATTCTAAATAATGAATTTTACGTTTAGACCTAATCTTCTTTGGAACGTTTAGAATTTTTTCTCTAATCAAAGACAATGTAACTTTCCATCAAGTTACGGGTTCCGCCATAAAATGTCCGAAATTCAGAGAAACCTGTAACTCGACGGAAAAGGGTGTATGTGTTATGCATATATATTTCTATAATATGTAATGCAGTTTTTTTCAGACATCTGATGGTTTTTCTTAGCGCTGAATAATACGAGAACATTTGATCCGATCGATCTATGAATCAGGACCGTACGAGTCGTCAAAAAGTTCTTCAAATTCCGAGTCACTCATATTAGAATAGAGCTCAAGCTCTTCTTCGGTCAGTGGTCTCTTCTTATCCATGTTTTAGGTTCTTTTTAGTACGTAACAAAGTACTAAATACAATGTACACGGCAAAGTCACCGTGTCACTGCAGCGTATTTATGCACAGCACAGATTCATATACAGTGAATTCTGCAAGTTACAACACGTCTGATTTAATCGAGTTAACTCGTAGTTGGCTGCCGCGAAGAATTTTTTATTACATACACAAACTATGAGATAATTCACGATGCTCTTTTTACAACAATAAGCTTTTTTATGAGTTTTGGTGATGAATATATATTATAATTTGGGTTTTGAATAATTTAACATGCCTAACTCAAATTGGCGTCAGAGACCAGTTTACCTAAATAAGCCTTTGTGGTCAACGTGTTAATCTTCTGAAATGAGGGTAATATGTGGTCAAAGCAGACAACTGTGAGAATACATACCCTAGGCAATTTGCAATTTCTGCATGGGTAGAGAGCTCTTGCCCATTCCAGTTGAAAATTGGAGAGGATAAAGGAGGAAATTTGCCATTTAGTTGCTTTATTTTTCTCCATGTTATTCTAGCATCAATATTTTTATTAATTGAATTTGCAAATCGGATCCAATAGTCTTTTTTAGCTTTCTTCCTGATAGTGAGCCTTGGCTCTGAATTTCTTATAATTTATAAGATTATTGGTGGTAGGATGTTTGTGGAATATATTCCACACTCGGTTTTTTCTTGTTTGGCATTCTTACAATCCTCATTTCACCAATAATTTATGGACCTACAGAAGTTTGACTGCGACTGTGGGATGGCAGTAGATGCAGCTGTTAGAATTTGTTTGGAAATATGGTTGGTGACTATGTCAATTGCATGAGATTCGATGATCTGATTATCAAAGGATAAATAACATGATACATGTAATTTTCCCAATCTGCATTGGAAAATTTCCACTTTATGCAGTTGTATGAAGTTATGGAGTGTGAAGTTTGAATTTTACAGTTTAATGGGTAGTGGTCACGGCTGGATTATCAAGAGCTGTCCATTCAATACTAGGAAAGAGGACCGGACAGCAGATAGAGAGATCTCTTGAAGAGACCGTTCCTGTTGGGAGATAGATGTAAGCTGGTGAACCTGTAATTTTTGGTTAAATTTTGCCTGCCAATGAGCATTTCAATGAGTTTTCCTTGTCTGTATGTATTGGGAGAACCCTACAATGGATGGTGTCCATTGAAGTTGCCCAAGAAACAGAAAGGTGTTGGCAATTGCAGAATTAGATCTTCAAGTTCATGAATGGTACAAGGATGACTGGGTGGTAGACAGATCAAAAAAGCATCAGAGTAACGGCAATTGCTTTTCTTGTAGCAACAGCATTCAATAGAGGTTTGCAAAGGACTCGTGAATCAATGAAAATAGCTATACCACTATGAACATTATTTTTAACAGGTCTATCTTGTCGGAAAAGAGTATAATTTTTTATCGAGGGAGATACCCTGAGGAGTTAAATATATCTCCTGTAAACAGATGCCAACTGCATTATGATGCTCAATTATTTCGTGGATGTCATCAATATTGCTACGAAACCTCTACAATTTCATTGTTCCGATTTAGATGAAGGAGCTGAGTCTGTCTGTTTGCAGCATAAGCCATAGGCTTCCTTGTGCCATGTGACCATTGCTAATACACGGTCAATTTTAATTTTATCTCTTTTTAGGAAAATAGGTCCTGTGTATTTTTAATAACATACACGTATAAGTTATAAATCCACATTAAACTGGATTTATAACTTATACATTAAACTGGATTTATAACTTATACGTGTATGTTATTAAAAACCATGGACCCCAGTACACCAGGCCCATTCGTTACTAGGTCCTGTGTCTGTTTCGTCCTCTGGATGGATCTCCAGAATGGTTTCGGTTTCATCTTGACTGGGAATTTCATTGGTATTCATAAGGAAGGAGTTAACTGGCTGTTTGCTAATGGGATCTGACTTCTCTGCTTGAACGGGTTGTACAAGAGCTACATGGGCAGCAGGTGGTATGGTGACTAGTGTGTCGTTAGCTCTGCTTGAAATCTGTTGCTTTCAGGATTATTGTACAGAAGAGAGCAAGGATCGAGCCCATTCAGAAATAGAAATGTTTGGTGGAATTGATGTATCAGTCTGGACTGATACTGAATGAAATTTTTTAGAGGCTTCAGCATATGTACGTCTAGGCATCTGAAGTTGTAATTACTTTCTAAAAAAAACAATTTTTAGAGGAGGCTGGGTGGTTGCCTTTACAACTGGGGCAAAGCAAAGACTTGGCATTACAGTCAGGACATACCAAGTCGCCTCAACAGACTGTTTGAGTGTCCAAATTTATGACACTTATAACATCTTATTGGGTTTGGAATAGATGGGTGAATGCGACAATGCAAAGACCCTGCTTTCATTGATGAAGGTAGGTTGGGTAAGCTAAATGTCAGTATGATGCTTCAAGTTGGAATGAGCTTACCATCTTTTTTCATCATAATTCTTTTTGCCTGTGTGACTTTCTGATCCCGAAGTTCCTGAACAATTTCTTGTTCTGAGAAATTCATTAGGTTTCATTCCAAAATTACACTTTTCGATGTATTAAGTGTGGCATGTCGGGACACCTTAACTGAAACTTCACCAAATGAGATGAGTCTGAGCAGAAACTCAGAGTTTTTGGAGCTGGTAGTCCCTACAAGCAGGTCGCCAAATTTCAGTTGTCGCACCATTTTCGGGGAACCAGCTACACTCTCAAGACATTTAGTATGAGAAATGGCAATATATTGCCTAAGGGCTGGTTTGATAGTGAATGTAGAATCAGAAAACTTGGGTGTTCTATTCAAGGAGCATCCCTCAGTTTCTTTGAATTGGATAAGTCATTATTGGGTATGTGTAAATCCATAGGATTTGGATTTGCAGTCTTAATTGGTGGAAAATTGTCACAGTCCATGTTTTGCTCCTTTTAGCCCTGGGGGTTTGCTTTACCACTCAGTTTTCTGGCCCCACCATGGGGGGGCAGGAACAGTGCCACAAGATGACCAAGCAGCTGAGTTAGTAAGTTAGTACTAATAGAAAAAGAAACAGAGAGGTGGTTTTCCTTCCCGGGCCTTTGCTTACTTCTTGTAGTGTGAAAGAGCTACTCTGATATACAAATCAAGAAAATGGTTATTGAAACAAAAATAGAATCTGCAAAAATTGAAAAATAGAACACAAAATCTTGCAACAATTACAAATCAGTTATCAATCAGTCCAAACTAGATTTCAAACAGGCTAAGAGTAAAAAACTTGCTTCTTGTCGAAATGGTAGTCAAGCATTCTGGTCTCTTGCCAAAGCCATTGGCTGCAACTAAATGACAATAACTGTTCTACTGATTAACTTTTGCCCTGGAAGACATGCATTGGCTCTATTTGACTTATCTTTATTGCATAAAATATTCATAAGTTCCTTGACAATACAGCCACCAGTAATAAGTATCTCAGGTGGGACCAGTGTTTCCTGCTCATGTGATCCCATCATGCAAGCAGCTGCATGAGAGAAGACTCTAATGTTAGGGTGTGTAGTAGAGCACTTGATGAATCCTTCTGAATTAATTCAAGGGCAATGATCCTTTTCTTCAAGCACATGAATTCATCTAACAAAACACTAAATATATTGCATTATAGCCATAACAACTTATGCACCATTAAACCCATCCCCCCCATGACAACCAACTAAATATATGTTTAATTTAATTTCTCTTTCTTTGCAACTGATACATAAAAAGGCATCTCCTGTAGCACTGCATCATGCTACAGTCAAATCAGAACAGGGCATACAGTAAGGCTCAGATTCACAGGAAACTGCCTTTGGGAGCCCACCTCTTTCTCTTCACGCAAAAAGGCACTCTAGTTAAGAGTTAGTTATTCCCCAGAACAACTAACTGTTACTCTGGGGAATAACGTTTGTTGCTCTAGTGTGAGGCATAATTTCACTTAAAAAATTTTAATTTTCTGTTTATACTCTGTGACAACCACATTACGTCAGAGGAGTTCATAAGATAGACAGAATACAAGATATCAAATATTTAGTAATTACACAGACTTGAACCTTGGTCACTTAAAATGCCTGCACTTTTATACTGATACGCTTGACCACTCAGCTACAAGGCTTATAATAGTTCTATAGCCTTAGCCTATTTGCTAGTATAACATTTTAGTATGCTAGTATAACAGTCAGTGCTGGATTAAGGTATAGGCTAGTAGGTCCCTTGCATGGGGCACCATTCTTTAAGGGGCACTAAATTTTACAAATCATGCAAAAATATATATATCCATAGTAAAGGGGGCACTGAAAAATCTTTCACCCTGGGACAGGGTCTGGCCCTGATAACAGTAATAATTTTACACCATTCCCAGCTACTATATAATAAGAGTGGTGGTCAATAAGAATTTAGTTACCCTCATCTAGAAATATTTGAGTTAGGGAATTGAAACTTGGCTGGAAATTTCATCCTTCTTTATGGGGATATATATTCTATACCTAAATATTTATCCCATCTGTAGATAAGCTCATTTAGACCTCTTAAACAGAATTCCTCAATAAGCAGAAAACCAGGCTTTTGCTTCATTAATTATCTCCTCATATGACTGAAATCTGCACCCCTGTAATGGTTTATTCATTTTTAGGGAAGAGAAATAGGTCTAAAAGTCTAAAGATGAGAGGTTGGGAGAATAAAGTGGGTGCTGCAGATTTTCAAAGCCACATCAGGAGAATTGTTAGCTAGAAAGCTATTCAAAGGTGAACACCTCTGGATAATTTCCTGTGACTCATCAACTTGATAGCCTCTCTTAACTTTTCCAAGTTTCTTTATTACTTCCCAGTGATGCTGTTGCCTTTTGAGAGGTAATTTGTAAAGATCATAAGACTTTTAGACCTAAGAAGACTAACAATATGACCTAACCGGCAAAAAACTGAGCTTCAGCTTTTTTTCTGGGGGGCTGATGAAGATGAATGTTTCTAATGTTTACTCATCTATTTTTGTTTCTGTATCATAGTGACATACCCAGCATTCATACATTATCACAATTTGATTAAAAAAAAAAAAATCGATATTTTCTCTATAAAGTTCCAACAATTGCATGGAACACTGTTTCCTGTGGAGCTTTTGAAGTGCCAACAATTTGGAAACCCATCAGGCTGTCACTTAAGACATGTACAGGAACTCATGCATCAGAACTTGTGCAACAAGACCTATGGTTAATGTTCACTTTGGTTCACTTCATTTGCTATAAAATTTATAGTCACACATTTGAATTCTAGGACTAACTATTCCACTTTAGTCAGAGTCTGTGGCTGAGATGGGACTTACTTCTCTTGGATCATTGTGCACACTGCATTGTATTTTCTAGTTTTCAGTCTCATACAATGGATAATGCTTTCCTATACACAGCTTTCATCTTCTCATGGATTTGTTTCGCTTCTTTGCATTGAAAATGAAGAAATTTTATAACAGATGAACTGTTTCCAGGATACCATCTACTGCTGTATTCATGACTAGTTTAGTAACCACTAAATCTATAAAAACATATATATGTTAACTTATGAGACTTAGCAGCATACAAGGTGTGGCAATAAAGTTCCTGGACTGGCTGTTGCGGTCATGTTTGATGAGTCTGAGAATAAATGGAAGTAGTATGCTGTAGTACCTATGCTATGTATTCTGTGTAATGTGTTCTATGTGCAAGTGCTTCAAAGACTACTGAGGTGTATTTTCCAGAGAAGGCAGCTGGTTCTTGTTGCACAACGATGTTCCCACCCATCTGCACTTGTTATGAAGGCATTTTTTGACAAAACATGGTATTGTACAGATCAACCAACCACCCTACTCTCCCAAGCTAGCACTGGCAGATTTCTTCCTCTTTCCCAAGGTGAAAACAGCCCTCAAAGGAAAGAGATTTCAGGATGTTGAGGACAGAAAGAAAAACATAACATATCTCTTTGGATGCCTTCACTGACTTTTGTTGGAGACTTTTAGAACAGCATAGTAAGTGCATTCAATCAGGCGTGATTACTTTGAATAAAAATAACACTTTTTTTCGAGCTCTTTCACTTTGTGTTCTTTTTATTGCACCAGTCCTGGAAGTTTATTCGTCATATGAGAAATGCTCCTTTGATTTTCATTAATTTTTATTAAAGTATTTAATAATTGAATTTATTTAATTACTAATTAATGATTTAATAAAAATAAATAATATTATAATTATAATTTAGTTAATATTTTCATTTAATTGAGTAATTAATTTTGATATTAATTCAATTTTTATTATTATGAGCATTCATATAAGCTGAAAATGCAAAGAAGCCAGGTTTTTGCTGCATCAGAAAAAAAAAAAAAAAATAATAAAAAATAGTAATAAATTAAAAAAAAAAAAAAAACTTCCTTCGGTGTACTCTATACCACTTGTAGGTTTTAATTTATGCCTTCTAGTTAAAGCATTGTTTAATGCCATGAAAATTTAATTTTACTGTCCTGTCTAAATCCTGTTTAATTTTACTGTCCTGTTACAAACTATGTAGGAAACATATTTGAAGTCTCTAACAATATGGGTGCTGTATCAATCTCATTAGGGGTATAGTGCAGTAGTGAAACTTTAAATTATGTGCCTCCCCACCAGATGACTGAACAGGACCCAAGTGATTGTTAGCAACCATACCAAACCAGCCTTCAGACTCCCTGACTCATTAGGCCCTCCCACAGTGGTGAACCTGGCAGTATGACAGTTTTGCATTGATGCATTGCCCACCTTTAGACTTTTTCAAGAATTCAGTTGTATAAAGCAATTCAGTTGCTTTATATACAATTAGCAGTACAGAATCAAGATGATGCTGAGCATGTTTTTTTGAAAAACAGTGTAAGATTTACAAGAAATTTGTACTTGAAGGTGAGACAATCAATGCTGTATTCTACATAGAGCCAAAGACTATTGAAGTGCATTTCCTGGGTGAGGACACAATGTTGAGAGAAAGGCAGCTGGTTTTGGTTACACAGCAATGTCCCCTCCAATTCACACTTTTTCTGAAGCTATTTCTGACAAAACATAGCACTGTATACAGATCAACCATCTACCTATCTCTCCCAGTCTAGTGCCAGTGGACTGCTTCTTTTTTCCCAAAGTGAAAACTGTTCTCAAAGGAAAGAGATTTCAGGATGTTGAGGACAAAAAAAAAAACAAACAAACAAACCCACATAACTGTCGAAATAATTATCATCTCTTCGGATGCCTTCGTTTTTATTCTTTTCAGAAACTTTTATTATTATTATTATTATTAGCTATACAGTGCAAGGAAGCCTGAGGCTCATGCTGCACCAGACAAAAAAAAAAAAAAAAAAAATTCCCGAGTTACCCTGAGAGAGAGAGAGAGTCAAAGTAGAAGGGAATCACCAAGAAAGAGAAGAATGATGATATCCAGCTCAGGACTCTGGGTTTTAGAATGGTATAAGTGCATTCAGTCAGGTGGTGATTATTTTGAATTAAAATAAAGCCATTTTCTGAACTCCTTCACTTGGTGTTCTTTTTAGCATTAGCATTAGTTGAGGCACACAATGTAAGAAAGCAAACTTATGCAGCATCAGCCGAAAAAAAAAAAAAAAAAAGAACCCCTCCCATTTCACCCATCCATTCACTCCAAATGCCTGTCTAGCTCAGCTTCAAATTTACTTAAGCTATCACCTTCCACAAGAGATGGAAGTCTATTTCAGCAATCACCTAACAGCTGGCAAAAGGCAAGTTTCCACACATCTATTCTACAACAGCCTCTCCTCAATTTGAATATTTTCCCCCTCATGTTCGTAATCTGAGAAAGAGGAAGAATCCTATTAGCACTGAGCTTGCTTATCTCGTTCAAGGCCTTATATATACCTCAATCAGATTAGGTGCCTACCAAGAAAGGCTTAAGTTCTGCAATTCGCAGAACTTAAGCCTTTCTTGGTAAGAGCACCCCTTTTTTCCCTTTGCCAATCTTGTTGCCCTTCTTTGTACTCGTTCTAGCAACTCTATATCCTTCCTAAAATGAGGCCTCCAGATCTGTACACAGTATTTAAGGTGTGGCCTGACCATTCCCTTCTACAACGGGATAATCACCTCCTTGTTCTTGCTAGCAAAATTCCTATACAGTCAGTCCTCGTATAATTCGTGTTTACACTACACAAATTCGATCATACACGATTTATAAATAGGGGAATGATATCGTATATAGCACGAACCGAATTCGCTTATGCACGATTCACCTTTGTGTTTACAAGAAATAGCAGTCGGACCAGAATCACCCCAACTGAACGCAACACGATAGGAATGAAAGAAGATTCTGAAAATGTATTTATGTTTTTTATATCAGTGAAGGGGGAAATGTATTTATGTTTTTTATATCAGTGAAGGCCTAAATGAGGCAATGCCGAGAATTACAAATAATGCAGAGAAAATAAAAACAACTTTTATAGCAGGAACAACTCAAAGTGTAATTAAAATCCATTAGATTAAGACACAAAGAATTGGAAGAGATGGAACGGCTGTCATCTGTTTGGATAGAAAATCAAACAAAAAACAAGTTGCTTACGATAGAAACAAAAGCATTAGCAATATTTTATTACATAATAGTCATAATAAAATACGTATTTTATTACGATTATTTATTGTGTTTGGTAATTGAACACACATTTGTAACCAAATGTGTGTTCAATCTTGGGTGGTCGGCACCTAACTCTATTTTTCCCATAGGGCCTGTTGTTTATATTGCACGATTTTGCATTGCACGAGGGTTTCTAGGAACACAACTATCGTGCTATATTAGGACTGACTGTATATCATTGACAAGACTCCATGACCTGCTCTGGCAGCCCGTCTGCACTAATCAACAAACTTCAGATTTGACCATACAATTATCCCCAAGTCTTTTTCATTCTACACTTCACTGAGTTTAGTACCACACAGTGGGTATATTTCTCTTGATTTACTGCTACCCATACAAATACTTTGCATTTGTTATATATGCAGTACTTTGCATTTGTCAATGTTAAACTTCAGTTGCCACTTCTCAGCCCATTTGCCCAACTTATCTAGATCCAGTTGCAGTATCATAACTATCTTTACTGTCATTAACAACCCTGCCAACCTTTATATCATCTGCAAACTTAGTCATTAAGCTTGATATACCTTCATCAATATCATTGATAAATATACAAAACAACAATGGGCCCAACACTGAACCGTGGGAAACTCCACTAATAACATTAGTCAATGAAGAGATGTGTCGAATAATTACCACTTTCTGTCTTCTCCCACTCAACCACCCTTTTATCCATTGTAGCAACTTATGCCATACTGCTCCGGGATATGCGGTGGTCATTCCCTGACCTTTCCGCATCCTCCGTATTTGGTGGTGATGGGCTTGAATCCCGGTCTAATCAAGAAGCGTGTGCTACGCACTGCTGCTCCTTCCCACCTGGCTATGGAGGTGCCTCCCATATCATAGTATCCAATCAAATTGGTCAGACAAGACTTCCTCTTAACAACCCCATGTGTCTGAATTATTACTGCAGATTGTCTAGATGATACTGCAATGCTTCTTTAATCAGTGACTCCATTACTTTCCAAAGAACAGAAGTTAAATTAACAGGTCTATAACTACTGCTGTCACCCTTTGTGAATTGCGGATACATTCACACACCTCCAGTCCATGGGGACTTCCCCTGAGTCCAAGGAAGCTTTCATAATTATGGCTAAGGGTTTGCTTACTTCCTTTGCTGCCTCCTTTAATATAACTGATTCTATCCATCCCAGGTGCCTTCTTTATGCTTAACTTCAACAATTTCTCCTCCTCTTTGTTCTCAGTTATTACAAAATCAGTTCTCTGTTAGAGTTTGATACACTTCTGGCATTTCACTCCTTGAATAGCTCTTCATGTGTGAATGCAGATGCAAAATACTCATTCAGTTTATCAGCTACCTGAGCAGCATCATCAATAGTCGAACCATTTATGTTAAGTGGACCAATCTGAATCATTCCCTTTCCTTCTAGAGTTTACATAAGTAAAGAACTCATTGCTGTTTTTCTTTGCATCCTTTGCCAAAGATTTCTCATAATCTGTCTGCCTGCCTAACCTTCTTTGTGACTTGATTACAGACTAGCTTATATCTGCCATAGGCTTCTGTGTCGCATGATAATTTATATGCATCCCATGCATTTTTCTTCTCTGCCACGAGCCTCATTATTTCATGTGACATCCATTTAGGCCTAAACCTTGAACAGTATTTCTATTTCTTAGTTGGTATGAAAAGCCTAGTGGCCTCCAAGATTGAGTCCCTGAAAGTTTCCCATTTCGAATCATCATCAGTGGTAACATCATCACTTGATCCCACTGTATAGAATTTAAAAACTGTCTGAGAGTACTGTAGTCACCTTTACGAAAGCAAAAACCCTTCCCTTTACACTTGATGGTAGTTACATCTTTAAGTATATCTCACATCAGTACACTGTGATCATTGTCAAATAGTGGTTCTTTTATCTGCAAATTCGTAATGCATGAATAATCACTGCTGATAATCAAATCAAGAGTATTACTCCCTCTGGTTGCCTCTCAAACATGTTAATGTAGAAAACAGTCATCCAATAACTCCACAAACATCTTGCTAGTGTGCGAGTGACCAATCCACAAGTTCCAGTCAATATCTGGAAAGTTAAAATCCCCCATTAAAAGACATTTTGATTTACTCGCCCATTCTATTTCTCTGTAGAATTGTTCATTATACTCATTAGAGTTATTGGGCCTATAATACACACATACTCTCACTTTCCCTTTCCCAGCGATTATGTCACACCACATTGACTCAACACTGCATTGTCCACCACTGTCAATTGGATGCACTTCTTTAGATTTTATGTGTTTCTTAACTAACAGCATAACACCTCCTCCCTTCCTGTTCACATTGTACTCCCTATATTCCAATTCTGCACTGATTATATCTGTGTGACACCATGTCTTTGATATCCCAACAATATCTGCCTTTGATGTCTTGACCAGCACTTCAAATTCATCAAATTTATTAACTATACTTCTAGCATTGGTGTACATGCACCCATTCCTACTCTTAGTTATCCTAACACAGCCCATATGTTTACTTGTTCCACGATGACTCCCAGCAGTCCTGGAAATCCCCAGCACTTTGCTTTCCAGTCCGCTGCTCATTCTAATAGAAGCAGTGCAAGAATCAGTTCTGCCTCTGCCTAAGGTCCCTGTTAATCTTTTAGTCGTTGAATCCTTCCAAATCTAGCAGTTTTTCGACCCACCTAATACTGTCTTGATAGCTTCACCAAATATTCTTGCAACCCTTTCTATTTAAGTGTACCCCATCCCTGTAGAAGCAGTCTCTCCTGTTAACAAGCATAGACCACGCTAAAAAAAATTGTACTCCAGTCTTGGACAATCTCTCCAGGGCCAAATTAATTGATAAGGCTCTCATCATATACTCCCTCCTATTGTGTCTGGGCAGAATTTCAGACGCTTTCAAATTTAATGTAACTCATGACTTTTTTTCAACATTGACCTGTACTTGTTAAGTAAATCTGCAGATCTCCTACTCTTAATGTCAATAGTGTAAACATGTATAACAATATCACCTTTTGTGCTCTTAAAAGATGATATCTACTCTACAACATCATCGACTTTTGCCCTGCTCCACCTATCCTTTTTTGCATAATATAATCCCCATCTTTCTGATGATAAAGTCATCAACAATAACTAGTTCCTGTGGGACCAGTGCATTCTGCCTTGGGGATTGCTGCTGTGTTGCCTAATGCACCGGAGTGTGCTCTGGTACTGAGTTGGGCAGCTGAGAGCTTGATGGGGCCCCTCGTATTAATTTATTCGAGGGCATCTACCCTACACCTCAAACTCTCACATATGTCCATCAGAACACTGAGTTGGAGCTTAATTTCTTGGCAATCTAGGCCCTCCCACACGCGCGCACACACACACACACACACACACACACGCACGCACGCACACGCATGCGCACACGCACACACACACACACACACACACACACACACACACATCCTCCTTGGCTAGATCATGTCTTGTTCCAAGATGCTGCACAAACATTTCACATTTCACACATTTCTTGAGACTGTGACGCATTGGAAAATCAATCCCTTCATTTCTCCTCCGAGCCACAGTACTCCTGCTAATCTGTGCACATTGCTTTGCAGCTCTAGTCTGGGTTATGATTTCCTCTTAAATACAATTTAATTAACAATGAAATGTAATAAGATTAATTAATTTAATTGATAATACTATACTAAGCTAACAGAATCCTAATACAGTGCTACGTATTAGGCTATCTAGTTTTATGTTGTACCTTACGCTATCAGTTCAAGATATATGTTACACTATTTCACATTGATCTATACTACAGCAATGGTGGAAAGTTCAACAATGTTGTTTAAACTACTTTAAGAGAGCCTTGTCAACATAAAATGTTTGGGTTTATGTATGCATTTGGATTTTACTGCAGTTGTTTTTAAATGACTTAATAATTTTTTGTTTTTAATTCCACATTAAACAGTCCTGAACTTTACTGCCACACCTCATATATATACATATGTATTAGGTAAATTTTATAAAACACTCCAATGTTGTATTGGAGAAATACAATATTGGAAAGAGTTTTAAAACATTTGAAACAATTTCTTTACTACAAAATACATTTTTCAAGCAAAAAAAAAAAAAAAAAAAACCATCAAAGTTATCACCAAAAAATGTCATTGTTTTCATTCTGAATTCCAGTGAGTTTCTATTATTCTGTTGTAGAGATAAAGAGGTGGGTTTTTACATCATACAATATAATAAAATACACTTACAATGGATGTCAGCAAAAAGATTTAAATGTGGAAGATAAAATTAAAGTTATTAGAGAAATAGAAAATGGGAAGAATAAATGTGCTATTTGTTCATGAATTTAACTGATCAAACTCAACATCTGGAATTAAAAACAAAAAAATATTAAATCATTTAAAAACAACTGCAGTAAAATGAAAATGCAATCATAAACACAAACATTTTATGTTGATAAGGCTCTCTTAAAGTAGTTTAAACAACAAATGAGGAAAATATGATAAGTGGTTCACTTTTAATAATTAAAGCTGAACGTTATTAAATTATTTGGAATTAAGAACTTTGTGCAGTCCACTCTGGTTGGACATATCAATTTAGTTTCCATAACAGCATATATGTTTTCGAAATGTTACAGGCAAAGCTAAAGACATGAACAATGCAACCATTTTGGAATGTTTAAATTCAGCATGGCCCAAAGTAGGTGAAGGATATGCAGACAAAAACATTTTTAGTGTGGATGAAGCAGGATTCTTATATTTTTTAAAAATTTGGGAAACGGGACGGTGGCCATCGGATTGGAAGAAATCAATTTTCATCCCCTTACCAAAAAAAAGAGATCTGAAAATTTGCTCAAATTACAGAACTATTAGCTTAATTACTTACACTAGCAAGATTCTTCTTAAAATCATATTAGACAGAATCTCAAGAAAACTTGAAGAAGAAATGCCAGAAGAGTTTCAGAAGGGGTAGAGGAACCAGAGATCAGATCTTACGTCTACGACTGATTATTGAAAAATGCAAAGAATTATATGTTCCAGTCATTTCGTCTTTTATAGATTATGCAAAGGATTTGATTGTGTCCAACATTAGAAACTATGGGAAACAATGACTATTATGGGTTTCCCAATCCACATAATTCAGGTGATTAAGTTACTGTACCAGAAACAGGAAGGAACTGTGAGAACGAGCATGGGAAACACGATTTTTTCACAATAGGTAACGACGTCAGACGGCTGTATTTTGTCAACTCTCCTTTTTAATCTTTATGCTGAAGATATCATGCATGAAGCTTTGGAAGATTTAGAGACTGGCATCAAAATTGGAGGCCTGAAGATAAACAACCTTGGTTATGCAGATGATACTGTGTGCTAATTTGTAATTCTAAGGATCATCTTAAAGAAACTCTGAGGAGAGTATGTGAAGCAATTGAGAAAAAAAAGGATTATTTCTGAATGTGTGTAAAACTAAAATTATGGTGATTAGTGATAATCTCGGTTCTAGTAAAGTGAAGGTTAATGGGCAAGATATCGAAGAAGTTGATGACTTTGCTTACTTAGGGTCAAGAATAAATAAAAATAGTGACTGCTGAAACAATGTAAAGAGACAACAGGCAATTGTTAAAATGTTGGTTGCTGATCTGATAAAATTATGGAGAGATCATGATCTGCCCCTAAAGACGAAACTGAGAATCACTGATTCATTAATTTTTCCAATTGCCACTTATGGATGTGTGAAGGAGGGAATCTGAAAAGAGTTGACAGGAAGAAAATCAAGGCATTTGAAATGTGGTGTTACTGGAAAATACTGCGTATTTCTTAATTGGATCGAAGAACAAATGAGTAGGTATTGAATAAAATTGGCAGGCCTAAAATTCTTCTTCATAGCATCAACAGAAGAAAACTCAAGTTTTTTGGTTATAAAGTAAAAAGGGAAAACTTTCTGTTGAAGAATATAATGGAAGGAAAAACTGAAGGGAAGAAGTGCAGAGGAAGACCTGCAACTAGGTGGAAAGATGGGATCAGTGAACTTCTGGGAATGACACTTTGCGATGCTGCGTATAGCACACGATCGATACAGCTGGAGGAATTTGTTGGTGGAAACAACAGCTCCTCAGGGAGCTATGTGACTGGAAGTAGAAGAATACAGTATTATTAAATGTGTAATATACTGTACAAATAATACTGTACACATATAAATTTGTGTTTTAATGTAAACAAAGTGTGCAATGCTTATGAAGAAAAATATAAAGTAAAAATAAACAGTATGTAGTGTAACTGAGGTTACATTAACCCCAGTTACACTAAATTACATTAAATGGGAAATAAAAATATCAACCTCTATTATAATGTGGATAATGTTGGAGTCTCCTCTCAGTGACACTATAATAAAGTTTAACTATAAAATACGTATATATGTGCGCGCGCGCGCGCACACACACACACACACACACACACACACACACAAGTATCCGTATGTAGGAGGCTCTGGAGTGATTTCTAAGGCTCCTACTGAAGAGAAATTTGGACAACAGGTAAAATAAAGAATGTGCTCGTCATTTAGTGGAAAAAAAAATTAGTTACAAAATTTGTCACTATATGGCGTTGTGGCAATACAAATAACTTGAACAGTGCTACAATTGTTCAATGTGTCCTCCATCTTGGTCAACAACAGTTTCCATTTGAAGAACAGCATTTTATACAGCAGAATGTAACATATCAACTGTAATAGCCAGCACATGACATCTAATGCCGTCCTTCAGATCTGCCAGAGTTTGACATCTTTCCCGATACACCTGGTTCTTCAAAAAACCCCACAACCAGAAGTCGCATAGGATGAGGTCTGGTGATCGGGGTGGCCAAGATGTCTGGAAACAATGGCTGATGACCTGTTCGTCTTTAAAATGTTGCCTTAGCAATCTTTGGACACAACAGTGAATGTGGGGTGGCACACCATCTTGCATGAGTGCGGTATCCTGAAGGCACCCACATTGTTGCAACTCTGGTATTGCGACATTTGCCAACATTTCATAATATTGCAGGTGTGGCAATATTATGAAACAGTGTGGGGACAGATGTGGGGTCCAGTCAGTGTTACCTGTTCAAAAAAACATGGCCCAATCATGAATGTGGCCGTAAATCCACACCACACTGTCAGTTTTGGAAAATGCAACGGGTCCTCTTGGATAACTCGAGGGCTTTTTGTTGCCCAAATGTGACAGTTGTGCATATTCACTTGTCCATTTAAGCAGAAGTGGACTTCGCCGCTCCAAAGGATGTTCCATGGCCAAGTGATATCCACTGTCATTTGCACCAGAAACTGAAGTGTGTATGTGAAACGAATATCTACATCACCATGCTTTAGCTGTATAGCATGTGCATCTTGTAAGGATAGTACCACAACACCTGACACATTACTAGCCTTACAGTGGAATACGGCATGTTTATTTCACAAGAAACAGCTGGCACACTTGTCCTACCACATGGAGATTGACTTGATAAATCCATGACAGCCATAGCTACATCTTCAACACGAGAGGAGTCCACTTGTTTTCAACCTCTACCTGATTGAACACCAAGATCTCCTGTCGCTTCAAATTTTTGCGCACAGCACAAACATTTTGTGCTGTCCACAAGCATTTTACGGACAGCACAAACAGTCATAGGTCCACGCCTTATGCGCTTCTGACACCGGAATTCTCTGATAGCCACAGCTGCATTGTTGTGCACAGTTGGCATTGCTACTGTAGTGCAGGCAAACATCTACTGTATGATTTGGAAGAGACTGCTTAGTTATGATTATGCAAATAATCGTAACTAAGATAGTTACGCGACATACAGTGACAAATTTCGAAACAAATTTTTTTTTTCCCCCCAATAAATGGTGAGCGCATTCTTTATTGTACCTGTTGTCCAAATTTCTCTTCAGTATGAGCCTTAGAACTCGCTCCAGAGACCTCTACATAGGGATACTTTAATATTAACAACCCTGTATATTGAATCATATATATATAAAATAACATCAAAGATAATATTCAAAAAAAGAAATCAATTACAAAATTAAAAAATCTTCTGGAAAAAAGAACACTATTATACCATAAAACTAATGCAGAACTATCTAACCAAGAAGAACCACACTAATTCCCACCCAAGGAATGTTCCACTTCTACAATAAATGAAATTAAACAAATAAAGGTAGGAAACCCACAAGTACTACCACCTCATCAGCACTTGTGAATTCCAAATGGATCATATTTCAGATATTGACTCTTTTCCAGGAAAAGTTTAATTATACTTTCCACCTTGTCAAGGATTACCCTCTTTCTAGCATTAATTATCCACGTTAGTTTCATGACATAATAATAATGTTCCTGTTTTCTACAGTAGTCTTGGAAACATGATCGTGTCTATTCTGTTGTTATAGTAAAACAAAAACATCAATTTTTTTATAAAACAAACTTAATGATTTCAAACATAATGAAATCTTAAAACTTACCATCAGTAATGGCAGGTGTATATATTGGTACTGTCTGTTTTTTGCACTGCACGTGACATGTTTCCTTATCATTAAACCTATTGGCATTACCTTGACACCCACTGAAGGAAAACTCATTACACTCATCAGAATTCTTATCATAATACCATTGTGTGAAGGATCCACTGCAAGGTCCTCGTACGACAGGCAATTTACAAATATCTGAAGCCAAAACAAATAATTAATACCTCAATAAAATGATACTGATTAAACATTAAGCATTTTGATATTCAATCCTATTATTATTATTTTATTTATTTTGTTATTTCGAATGGGGAGAATATGCTTAAAATTTTTAAAAGTAACTGTAAATTCAAGAAATAGGTCACAAATATAGCCATAAACATGTTAAAATAAAAATGTTCTTGTTTATACTCCGGCACAATCACCAGGTCAGTAGAGTTTATAATAAATCAATCAATACAAATGTTAATTGTATTTAGCAGTCACGGGCTTGAAACCCGGTCCACTCAAAGAGCGTGTGTGTGCTACTGCACTTGCGCTCCTGACCACTCGGCTACTTCAGGCCTACACTCATAAATATAGATGAAGCAGGAAGGGTTCAGCAAAGGGACTCATTTCAAGGGCCGTTTATTTAAATTTTATTATTCACAGCATTAATGCTGCTTAACCTCTTCTCGGAACATTTTTTTCCTGAAAATGTGCCATAACGGATCAACTTTTTTATTTTACAGATTAAAAGTATACATCATGCAAATACTCATTGTATAGTTTTTTGTGTTTTTTATAAATTTTTTAGTAGAAAATACATACATGAGTTATCTCAGGATAACCCATTTAGGCTATCCTGAGTTATCTCGTGTATGCCAAAAAAGTCTACAAATTATACAGATTTTTTTAATAAATTAGTGCTTGAGCTAAAAGAAAGGAACAGAAAAACACTCTTCACTACTCATTATATAAATAAATTTAAAAAATCAAGTGGAACGCACAAGCAGTAACCTCCCACCACAAGCAAAATTGTGAACTAACTACATTCTGACACACGGCCGCCACAAGTGGATAGGCGAGGTAAGAGTCGCTTACGGGCAACAGTTCAAAAGGGTGCCGAAATATTTTTTGATATTATTTTCTAATTGGTTAACGCTTATCAGTATTCAGCATTTAGAACGGCAAATTTTATTTTGCTTACTGGTGGCACATAGGAACACACGCTACTGTTCTAACATTGTGGTACAATAAGTAAATATAAGTAAAATGAAAGCCAGTTGTCTGCTGCCAGGCGTAAGAAAATCAAGAGAAATCTCAGGATTTATTTGGCTAATGCAAAATTAGCCAGATAAATGCCCGAGAAAATATATTTCAATCCTAAATTTGGAGGTAATATTGTTTGCTTTGGGTATTATTGTATCCTGGGATATTTATTGTAGTTCCAAATAACTTTTAAAACTAAAAACGAGATATCTTGGGATAATCCACGAAGGGGTTAAGCTTGAATTTGCCTTCCAGATGTGGTGCCCATTCAGAACTACTTTTATAAGACAAATACGAAAGTTTATAAGACACACCCCATTTTTGAAAGGCATTTTATCACAGAGGGCACTACAAGCAGTTTTGTCATATTGTAAACTCGGGCCAATAAAAAATAGGAGAACAATTCTAGACCTCAACCTATGCCATAATTTCGGATAACCAAGAACCAAAACTTTTGTATAATATCTTACTTTATATTCCCTTAGAAACTGCCACAAACAAGTAAACCTAGTATGCTAAGGGAATAAATCTTTATCTGGTCAAGAATGGTTTTTTAAACAAGTCAGTAAATATTAAAAATGTAGTTAGTCTCAATATATCACAAACAGTTGCAGATTTACTAAAAGTTAGAAGTGGCGTTTGTTGTGAGACCCATGAGTCAAAAGATCTGAAAACCAAACCAAATGCTTTTAAATGAGCTATATCACCAATTTTTGATGTGAAAACATCTATAGTGGCACCTAACAATGAATGTAACAAAAATGCGAGATGAAAAAAGAAATTTTGACAAATACTTGTATTGTTCAGTCATATGACAAATATTTGTATTGTTGCAATCATACTACTCAACAAATAGCTACAATGAAATGGCAAATTAGGCTATTGTTTTGGATTTCGCTAACCTCTTCCAGTTAACGAAAATGTGAGATGAAAAAAGAAATCATTGACAAATATTTGTCTTGTTGCAGTCATATGACAAATATTTGTATTGTTGCAATCATACTATTCAACAAATGGCTAATTAGGCTATTGGCTTGGATGTCGCTAACCTCTTCCAAGCCAAGGACATTTTCACATAAAATAAAACATCTTTCATGCATACAAGGTACACATGCTGTTTTTTTTCCTGTAGACATTGTTTCTCAGATAGCATAACATTGTTCCTCATTTGAAGAGGTCACATGATGTGAAAGCAGAATGGAGTCTGGGACAGCACATAACTGGCCAATTTCTTCAGATCTGTCAGGGAATCTTTCATGCCTTGCAGTTTTGCTCAAGTGCAGTTTTGAAAGCCTTATGCTTGAGTTCATAGCTGCCAACCTTTGACCTTCAAGAAGTTCAGTTAATTGCAAGCAAGAGAAACAAGTTAATGTATATAGCAAATTACATTTTAGGTGCATTAGCAAATAGTAATAATTCATGATTAATGATAAAATAAATGAGCAAAAATGCAATAACGTTTATGAATAAAATGAGAACATTCCATTTCTGCACTTCAGCTATACTGCCCATTCATTCCTCCAATCAGCACATGGCAACAAAAATAAGTTTACACCAGGGGCTGATATCTGGTGAGCATGGCCTTGGCACACCCAGGGTCCTGAGCTGGATATCATCATTCTTCTCTTTCTTGGTGATTCCCCTTCTACTTCTGACTCTTGTTCTCTCTCTCTCTCTCTCGGGGTAATTCAGAAATTTTTTCTTGGCTGGTGCAGCATAAGCCTCAGGCTTCCTTGTGCCATATGGCTAATAATAATAATAATAATAAATAATAAAAATAATAATATCTAGTGCTTCAGCTACAAAGTACAGTATAAGGATAGCCTATATTATTCAGGAGGAATAGTAAATACTTTGGGAGGTTATAGTATCGATTATTCTGAGTAAAAAAGTTCATATAAACATGTGTCCAATTCTCAATGGATATGGAGATACAGTTGGTCGAAACTGGCGTACACAGCTCCCTGAATCAGATGTGACCAAGAAGCAGTTATAACCTGATGCTATTTGGTGTTAGAAGTGTTGTTCAGAATGCTGCACATCTTCACCATGCTGAATATGCCGACATGGTATTTCTTTACGGTTTTTGTGGTAGAAGTGCTACTGCTGCTTGTAGAGAATACTGCTGATGGTTTCCTAACTACAGAATACCTGATTCAAGAGCATTTACTAGTGTATACACCAAACTCCATGAGACTGATACAGTTCCCAGCACTCATATTTCTTCTGAATGTGCAAATGAACAAAATGCAGATGAAATAGAACATATTCTTCAGTCAGTAAAATGTAGTCTTACTATTAGCACAAAGAATTTCTATGTTTATCAATGTTCTGCAGACAACAGTATGGTGAACATTATGTGAGCATGTCTTGTATCCATTTCACATACAAGGGGTGTAACACCTTCAATCAGGAGATGATGCCCAATGATTGGAATTTTGTTGGTAGGTAAATGCTAATTGCCGATCAATTCCATTAATACTGTTCGGTGATGAAGCTACTTTCACCTGTGACAGTATCAACAACACCCGTAACTCTCATAGGTGGTCAGATGAAAATCTACATGCCACTGTAGAAACAAATTTTCAACATCACTTCTCTGTAAACGTGTGCTGGGGTGTCATCAACAATCAGTTGATTGGGCCTGTTGTACTACGAAATCATCCATCTTACAGAGCCCATTTACCTAGAATTTCTGCAAAACAAACTTCCACTATTATTAGAGGATATTCTCTTGGCTACAAGGATTGGTATGTACTTTCAGCATGACGGAGCTCCTGCACATTATACCTGTTTGGTGATAAAACATCTAAATCGAACTTTCCCTGAATGATGGATCGCCATGGTGGTCCCGTTCATTGGCCACCAAGGTCTTCTGACCTCAATCTGTTAGATTTTTGTTTGTGGGAATGGATGAAAAGCGCAGTATACAAAGAAAAGGTGAATACAAGAGATGAATTGCTCACTTGCATTTTGGATACTGCCGCCCTCATAAAGGAATACCAAGACACTCTCAGAAGAATAACATATTACCACAAGAGTTGCAAAGTGCATTGAGGTTGGTGGTGGGATTTTCAAACATTTATTGTGAACAGTAAAAAATTTGTCAATTATTTTTGTTTTGTTTCATTCAAAAAGTCAATAAATCATTTATCGTTCTTTTAATACCTCTTGTAATGGCTTTGTGCATGCCAATTTCAAACAGTTGTATCTCTGTATTAATTGAGAATTGGACACATTTATATGAACTTTTTTACTCAGAATAATTGATACTATAACCTCCCAAAATATTTACTAATACTTCCTGAATCACCCTGTATTATGAAAAAAAAAAAAGAAGAAAAAAAAAAAAGAAGAAAAAAAAAAAAAAGAAATAATAATTACTGGATTTCTATTGATACAATTTTAATGAAATTTGGGATAGCTTGACAAATCTTTCCACAAGGGCCAAATATAAAATTTTATGAAAATCCATCTGATAGGAGTTTACTTATTATGCAGATGGATGGATGGACACAGAGACAGACAGAAGGGCGGGGCCATGGCAAACATAATAGGCACTTTGTGTACATGTGATAATGCATCTTGAAAAAAAAAAAAAAAAAAACAGAGAAAAAGAGGAGATTTTTCAGAAAAACAAGAGGTTTTTGAAAGACCACATTGCACTAGAAATTAATTTCACTGACAATGTTATTTTGCCATATGTCTTATTTTAACATAAAATGTTAAAATAAGTCATATGGCAGTACAGTTTGCTTTAAAACATTAGTTTACCTGGCATTTTTTTTGTCTAAGGATTTATTGTTTTTCTATTTTGTGTTAGTTATCAACTGGTTTCAAATGCTTCAAAACAGATATTGTTGCCGACTTTACTGTATTCAGAAATGGTGAACCAAAGTTTTGTTCATATCAATGGCTCTGCCATCCAGATTGGCTGTCAAAAAGTATTTCCAAAGCTTCACGGCAAAGAGATCTTTCTGGCAAAAAAATTTTTTCTCACACTCAGTATTACTATGCTAATTGTTATTAAACAATTTTGACAACAATTGTTATGAAACAAGAAAGCAAGCTTATACAGCATCAGGAAAAAAAAAAAAAAAAAAAAACCCTTTCCCATTTCACCCATCCGGTCACTCCAAATGTTTGTCAAGTTCACCCTTAAATTTATTTAAGCTATCAACTTCTGCAACAACAGATGGAAGTCCGTTCCAGCAATCTACCCGTTGGCTAAAGGCAAACTTCCACACAATCTATTCCACAACTGTCTTTCCTCAATTTAAATCTATGCCCCTTCAGGTTATTAGTCTGAGCAAGCAGAAGTATCCCATCAGCACTGAGCCTGCTCAAACCATTCAAGACCTTATAGACCTCAATCAGATCACCTCGCAGTTGCCTAGTCTCCAGATGCTGCAACTTGAAGAACTTAAGCCTCTCTTGGTAAGAGAACCCCTTTGTTCCTCTCACCAATCTTGTTGCCCTTCTCTGTACTTGTTCTGGCAATTCTACATGATTCCTAAAATGAGGCCTCCAGCCCTGTACTCAGTACTCAAGGTGTGGCCTGATCATTGCTTTATACAAAGGGATAATCACCTCCTTCTCTCTGCTAGCAAAATTCCTATATATCATTGACAAAACTCCATGACCTGCTCTGGCAGCCCTTTGAGAACATCATATCTGACTGCATAGTTACCCCCAGGTCCTTTTCATTCTCTTCCACTATCAGTGTAGAACCACACAGTTGATACGTTACTCTGGGGTTACTGCTTCCCATATGTAGTACTTTACATTTGTCAATGTTAAACTTCAGTTGCCACCTCTCAGCCCATCTGCTTAACTTTTCTAGATCCTGTTGTAGCAGCATACTGTCATTAACAACCCTGCCAACCTTCGTATTATCTGCAAACGTGGACATTAAGCCTGATAAAGCATCATGAATATCATTTATAAATACAGAAAACAACAATGGATCCAACACTGAACCCTGAGGGACTCCACTAATAACATTAGTCCACGAAGAGTAGTGTCCATTGATTACCACTCTCTGCCGTCTTCCACTCAACCATCCCTTTATCCATTGCACTAACTTGCCCTTAATGCCATACCGCTCCAATTTGTACAGCAATTTTCCATGTGCAACAGTATCAAAAGTGTTCCTGAAATCCAAGTATATGATATCAATATTATTTTTAGCATCCAGTTCTTTAGGACCACATCGTAGTATCCAATCAAATTGGTCAGATAAGGATTCTCCTTAACAAACCCATGATGTGTCTGAACTATTGCTGCTGTCTTGTCTAGGTGATGCTGTATCACCTCTTTAACCAGTGACTCCATTATTTTTCCCGGAACAGAAGTTAAACTAACAGGTCTATAATTATTTGTGTCACCCTTTGAACACCCTTTGTGAATTGTGGATAAATTTGCACATCTCCAGTCCATTGGGACCTCCCCTGACTCTAAGGATGCTCTCATAATTATGGCTAAGGGTTTGCTTACTTCCCTTGCTGCCTCCTTCATTATAACTGGATAGATTCCATCTGCTCCAGGTGCCTTTTTATGTTTAACTTCAACAATTTGAAGTCAAGCTTTCTCATGCATCTGTGAGTATTCCAACCTTGGATTTATGATGCAGTAATCCAAGGTTATGGAACTTTCTTCTTTAATAATAGTATCTGGTAGTTTCTTTCTTCATTCATAATAGTATCGTGTAGTTTTTTTCTTCTTTCATAATATTATCTGGTAGTTTCTCACACTGAAACTGACAGAAATGTTGCTGGAAAACATCTGTTGCTTCAGCTATTACTTTATATTTAACAACAGCAAGAAGTACTGGAAACTTGCCCAAAAATATTTTCAAACCTGAAAATAATGCACTGCCAATTGATAAAATTTGTGCTACCTCAAGCAGCTTTAAGGAGATAATTTTTAAATGGGAACTTGTGCCATGTAGTCACATTCAGCCATAAAGTGTTTACTCTCTGAACAAAAGAACAGAAGCTTCTCCTCTTGTTTTGGACTGTCTACAATCATGGCAGTAGAAATGCCTATGGCTAAGGAAGAATAATTCTTCTGGTTTAGTCTACTGTGGTAATCAATTTCCAAAATAGAAGTGGAAGATTTTAAAAAATTGGTAAAATAAATTTGTATATATGTTCTTTAATCTATCTAGCAGTAATGACCTCAGCACATGAATATGAGGTACGTTAGGTGAAAGAGCTATGTTTGTATTTTCAAACATTGGTATAACATTTAAAAGAAACAAGCTAACTGCTTTATTTAAGTCATAAGAGAGACATAAGAACACACTGTTTGAGTGAGACTCATATGCTTAGAACTATCAGCTTGCTTGGCCTGTTTAGGATTGCTTTCACCAGAAGTTTATTATTCAGAATTTCTTTTTATTAAGTTTATCAATTTGTCCTCTTTCCAAACTTTTGGATCATGAAACCAGATTTACACATGAGTGAGTACAACAAACAATCTCCAGTGAGCTCACTGGAGATTGTTGTACTTTTCAATTCAGTAACTTTGCAAAGTGCTCATATTCCTTTTCTTCTCACCACTTCCAACATCTTCTTTAAACAGACTTGTCAAAGATTGCCACTGTTCTAAGTCTTATAATCACACCCAATAAAGCCTTTTCATATATGGCTGAATACTATTTACCACAAAATCATCCTGACTTTCCCAAAGTTATTATTTTAAACCAACAAAATTCTGTAATCTGAATCTACTTAAATATCTTAAACATGTATTCCAATGTGGTGACACATAGGATTTCAATAACACCAGAATCCTCTCTAAAGACGATCAATACAACAGAAGAAAATTTAAAGAAGCCTTCTTTATAAAATGTTCGAAGCCTCGTCAATTAACAAAAACAATTAGTCAAATTCAACCCACAATATTTCCACCTTTCCAACAAGAAAATAGAAGAAATGGAAAAAACAGGAAAAGAAAATAGTCCAGATATCCAGAAGAGCAGTCCACATACAGATCCCTCCAGACCCCCAGAACCAGCCTGCACAACAACCACAGATGATTGGCATATGAGAGCAAAGTTCATCCCAGGCTTCCACTCCAAAAAGGATCCAGGATAAAAAAACTGGACATCATTCTATTAGTTAACAGACTTAATCCCTCACCTATAAATTACTATTAGCAGTACCTCTTGCCAGTATGCTCATCAGGTGCTGGTAGCATCGGCAAGCAGGATTTCTGTCAGCAGGTAAGAATTTAATCTTTATGTATTTTTATCCGTATGTATTTACTTATTTATAATATCCACTTTCTATCGTAACCAAAACAGAAATTTCACCTTAATTACCTTAGATTTAAAATTCATAATTAATAATTATTATAATATAATTCAAATTTGTAATCCTTTCTACTTTTCAACCCGTAACAGGTAAGATGCCTGAAACGTCACCTTAAATGTATAGTGATTTGGGCGAAGAGCTTAATAAACTATACCATTAACTTCACATAGTATAAGAGTGGTTATTAAATATAGTAATTAATCTTTTTAGTTTTACAAGCTATGCTACTTTAGAATTAGTCCCCAAAAACTGGAAAAACTTAAAAACCTTCAATTTCCAGGTGCTGAAGCTGCCAATTTTCAGGCAGTCTGGGTCAAATAATATACTATTATTATTATTATTATTATTATTATTAGCCATATAGTGCAAGGAAGCCTGAGGCTTATGCTGCACCACCTTGTGGCGTCTCCGTAGCCAGGTGGGAAGGAGCAGCAGTGCGTAGCACACGCTTCTTGATTAGACTGGGGTTCGAGCCCGTCACCACCAAATACGGAGCATGCGGAAAGGTCAGGGAATGACCACCGCAATGGAGCAATATGGCCTTAGTTGCTAATGCTCCTAAAAACCAAATAACAACAACAACATATGCTGCACCAACAAAAAAAAATTTGAGTTACCCAGAGAAACACAGAGAGAGAGAGAGAGAGAGAGAGAGAGAGAGAGTCAGAAGTAGAAGGGAATCACCAAGAAAGAGAAGAATGACGATGATATCCAGCTCAGGACCCTGGGTGTACCAAGCCCATACTCATCAGATGTGAGCCCCTGGGGTTATATATTGTTATAACAATAATATATACTATAGTCACTGGTAGAAACAAAAAAAATAAATAATAATATATATATATATATTTGCTCCCTGTTAAAATTCAGGATGGTTCTTGTAGATTTGATATTGCTGAATTCAAAATTGTTACAGGGTGATTCTAGTAGATTTGACATTGCTGAATTCAAAATTGTTACAGAAATACAGTTGCCATATGGCAACCATATTTCTGTAACACCCACCAATTTTAAGGGAGAAGGGATTAAAGTCAAAAACTAAGTTTCTAGCAAAAAAGATTTCCTATATTTTAAGAAAATGTTACAGTACTAAATATTGAACAATGGTCTATTAAGCTTATTCTATTTACAAAAATGTTTATCTGATAACAAAACACTTACTTTGTCATTTTTTGCCTTTTATAATCATCCATTTGGATGATTATAAAAACTACTAAAACATTTGGACTCCATTTTTCCTAGTATCTTTTTCTCCATTTGAGAAATATATTGGTGAAACCTTTCACTGTGTTCATTGGAGACCACTCCAAAGTTTTCAGGAAAAAAGTTAAATGGGAATGTAGGAAATTTCACCCCAGGGGCTCACATCTGGTGAGTATGGGCTTGGCACACCCAGGGTCCCGAGCTGGATATCATAATTCTTCTCTTTCTTGGCGATTCCTTTCTACTTCTCTCTCTCTCTCTCTCTCTCTCTCTCAGGGTAACGCGGGAATTTTTTTGGCTGGTGCAGCATAAGCCCCAGGATTAATAATAATAAATGGATGACGTCGCAGAGAAATATTAATCATACTGCATCGAGTGTGGTGCAGGATAAAGTCACTCGCATTCACGCCTTAGGCAGAGGGGTCAGTTCGAAAAATCAGAGGTCTCCCGAGGAAGACAGTGGAGTGAGTGCCGCTGTCCCCCGTATGGCTACCACAAGAGAAGGGCAAGCCCATCCAGCCCCACCAACAGGAAGTGCTTCCTGTGCAACGGCACTAGTCACCACCCAGGAAGGGAGAAAACGCCAGCACATGAAGTGAAGCATCGAAATGAATACGTACATCATGCAAGCATACTGTGAAATAACAAAGCTGCAGAGCGATATAACAACTTACAGGGTGAGAGTACACACCAAGTGGCTGAAAAGATACCCGGATATTAAGGTCACCAAACAGTGAATAGCAGAGCAGAAAAGGACCATCGTCATGAAGAACCTGATAGCTTCTGCAATCTTGGAAAATATCAAGCAGGATGTGAGTTTTTTTTTTTTTTTTTTTTTAGGAGCATTAGCAACTAAGGCCATATTGCTCCGGGAATATGCGGTGGTCATTCCTGACCTTTCCGCATCCTCCGTATTTGGTGGTGACGGGCTCGAACCCCGGTCTAATCAAGAAGCGTGTGCTACGCACTGCTGCTCCTTCCCACCTGGCTACGGAGGCGCCCCAGGATGTGAGTGATCAACTACAAAGGATAAAGAATACAGAACCAGAGGAGGAAGAACATACCACCACTGAACCAGAGGAGGAAGAGCAAGAAGAGATACAACCCACAGCAGCTGAAGTGGAAAGAGACGAGGTCATGATATCCAGAATAGAGGACGAGTGGAAGAAAGCCCTAACAGAATTTGAAGGAATGGACCCCACAAAGACTCACGTGATACCGAAGCAGAGGCTGAATAGAACCTTGTGGAGAGTCACAGACCACCTCGGTCGGCACAAAATACCGCATTACCTCGACAGCAATGGTGCAACTCTCTCTCTCCCTCTCTCTCTCTGGGTAACTTGGAAATTTTTTTCTTAGCTGGTGCAGCATAAGCCTCAGGCTTCCTTGCACTATATGGCTAGTAATAATAATAATAATAATAATAATAAAACACTGGAGGCCATACATACAGCCGTATATTCTGCTGCAGTAGCAGCGACGAGGATTAACGGAAGAGAAGCGAGAGACCAGCAGCAGAAGAACCGAAAAGAGAAGGAACCACCAGCTTGGGAAGGAAGACTTCAGCAGAAGATAGAAGAATTAAGAGTCAAGATAGGCCAACTGACCCAGTACCAACGGGGCAACAGGAGTGAGTAATTAATTGGAAAAGAAGAGCATCCTCAAGAGAGACAGCGTCCACAGCAAACATGAGACAAAAAATCAGAGAATATGAGAGTACTTGGACACATTGAAGCAGAACCTCCTTCCCTCAGCAAGAGACTAAGCTGATATAAAGAGAGCTCCCAGAGGAAAATAAACAACAGAATCTTCGATGAGGACAAAAGAGGCTTTTACAGGAATCTTGAAAATGGGAAAGGAGGGAACGGACCACCTGAGGAGAAGAAGATGATTGAGGAGTTCTGGGGGAACATACGGAGCAGGGAAGTAAGACATAACAGCTGAGCCACCTGGATAGAACTAGAACACAAGGAAACCAAGGATATAAAAGAAATGAGAGGGTGGAAGATTCGGGAAGAAGTAAAACAGACGATCAAGAACTCTCACAATTAGCGAACTCCAGGAATAGATAACGTCCACAACTACTGTTACAAGAAGCTTACTTGCACACACAAGCACCTGGCAGAGCAGTTCCCCCGAATGATAAGGCACCCAGAGACAATCCTGAAGTTTCTCACTCAAGGAATCACATATCTGAAGCCTAAAGACGAAGCATGCAAAAGTTCGATAAAATTTACTGGTAAAAGTACTTTGCCATAACGGCATTTGTATTGTTGCTCGCTCGGTAAACAGATGGTGGGTGTTATCGGTCTGGAGTAGAAGTTGAATCCCACAGGAGCTTGAAACCCTCCTGTGGGAGGTTTTCTTTTGGGGGGGGGGGGGTAACCTTTTTTCTTTAGAATCACTAATTGAATTAACTAATTGAATCACGAACAGAGTCATCATATTGGAAGTTCTGGCATCATAAAAAATGTTTGTAACGTAGTTTCACCGGTAAACTTTTTCAAAGTTTGCCTTGCTTCTCGTGTGGGCTTCCTTTGCCTTTTTTACCAGTGATTCTAATGAAAAAAGGTCAGGTTGCCCCTCCACTTCGGGAGGGTTTCAATCTCCCATGGGATTCAATTTCTACTCCTGACCGATAACACCCACTGTATGTTTACTGAGCGAGCAACAATTCAAATGCCGTTACGGCAAAGTACTTTTACCAATAAATTTCACTGAACTTTTGCATGCTTCTCATGCAGGCTTTCTTTATCTTCGCCAGATGAAGATACAAGAAACCCAGCAAAATATAGGCCAATCAACATTGTTGATTGGCCTATATTTCACTGCCTCTCAACAATGTACAAGATCCTGACCAGCTGTATAACCAGGAAGATATTTGACCACTTGGAGAGCCAGAACATAATGGCCGAACAGCAGAAAGGATGCAAGCGACTTTTTTTTTTTTTTGTTATGAAAACCCCAAACACAAAAGGTATCAAAACCTATAATACTTAGTTACCGTGCATGGGTTGAAGGAAAAGTATGGGGGGGAGGGGGATGCCGGAAACTTTGCTCTAGGGACTAAACATGGGTTTCACCACTTCAAGCCTCCAATAAGCAAAGTGGTGGTATTTCACCGGTTGATGAAAGTCATCTACCAACTATAATGCTGAGCAAAGGATGCAAGGAGCAATTAACCATAGATTCCGCGGTTATGGAGCAAGCCTATAAGAAGCGGCGCAACATGTACATAGCTACATCAATTACCGCAAAGCCTTTGACTCTGTGCCTCATAGCTAGCTAATAGAGGCACTGGACATTTATAAAGTCAATCCAATAGTGACAAACTTCGTAGGAGAAACGATGGCGAAATGGAGTACCACCATTAAGGTCAAAAACATCACAAGCAGTCCAATCCCCCATCAGGAGAGGAATCTTTCAAGGAGATGCCCTGAGCCCATTGTGGTTCTGTCTAGCACTTGACCCTCTATCTACCATGCTCAACAGTAGCAAGTACGGATATAACCTCAAAGAAGGAAAGAAGAACCTGTACATGGATGATATCAAGCTCTATGAAGGAACAGAAAAGCACCTTCAGCAACTACTCCAGATCACAGAAGAATTCAGCAGTGATATTAGGATGGAATTTGGTCTAGACAAATGCAAGACCCACGGATTGCGTCAGGGAAAATTAGTCAGCCGAAACTACCAGCTGGAGACTGATAAAGAGATCGAAGCCATGGCAGAGGGAGAGGCCTACAAATACTTGGGGATGATGCAGGCTCAGCAGTTACAGCACAAGGAAATTAAGGCCTACCTGACTGAAAAATACCATCAGAGACTTAAAAGCCTGCTGAAAGCGAAGCTGAATGGAGGGAACAGAGTTAAAGCCATAAACACCTATGCAGTCCCAGTGCTAACATACTCCTTCAGGGTCATAGATTGGACTAATACCGAGCTGTAGGATATCATGAGAACGACAAGGATAATGATGACCAAGAGCTGCTAAAACAACCTGAAATCTGCCATGGAGAGATTGACAATTGCCCGGGAAGAAGGAGGAAGGGGCCTGATAGACCTCATTGAGCAACAGAAGACAGAGATAGTTAACCTGAAGGATTACTTCAAGAAACTCACAGCAGCACTCCACCAGGCCATAAGGAAGATAGACAAGTGGTATACCCACTCAACCTAAGCGAGGATTCCCCCCAACCAGGAGGTACAAATGAAGCTAGAAAGATGGGCAGAGAAGATACACCATGGCAGACACTACAATGAATAATCACCTGAGAGGGCATAAATTCAGATTGAGGAAAGACAGATGTAGGATAGATGTGCGAACATTTGCCTTTAGCCAACGGGTAGTTGGTTGGTGGAACAGACTTCCATCCCGTGTTGTGGAAGTTGATAGCCTAAATAAATTTAAGGCTCAGCTGGCCAGGTATTTCGAATGAACGGAGGGGTGAAATGGAAGTGTTTTTTTTTTTGGCTGATGCTGCATAAGCTTGCTTTCTTGCATCATATGCCTCTACTAATACTAATGCTAATGCTAATGATCTCCATCAAGGTCACATAGATTAAATTGCTTCCAATGCATGGCTCACAAGCAGGATGCTCTTCCCCGAGACTGAAGGATTCATGCTTGCCATCCAAGACCAGGTAATCAACACCAGAAACTATAGAAAATATATCGCCAAAGAGCTCGGAGTGTCTGACGACACATGTCGACGACGCCACCTGGCCTCAGAAACGATCCAACACATCACTGCGGGGTGCAAGGTGATCACCCAGACTGCGTACACTCATAGACACAACCAGGTAGCCAGGATAATACATCAGAAGCTAGCAAGGAAATACCACTTGATCGAAGAAAGTGAACCGTACTACAAGTATGAACCTCAGGCAGTACTAGAGACCCCAACCTACAAGCTGTACTGGGACCGCGCCATAATAACGGATAGGACAATCCCGCATAACAGACAGGACATAACCCTTGTGGACAAGAAGGAAAATGCTACCTATCTGATTGACATAGCGGTATCCAACACTGGCAACCTGCAGAAAACCCATGGGGAAAAAATCAGGAAGTACACGACCCTAAGACAGGAGATCAAAGAGATGTGTCATATGCAACAAGTAATGACCATCCTGATCATCGTGTCAACCACAGGTATGGTGCCAAAGACACTACATAACAGCCTAGCAGCAATAGGTCTCCCAGGGAACACCTACAAGGAACTCCAGGAAGTAGCAATCCTGAACACCTGTAGGATAGTCAGAGAGTTCCTTGACCAACAGTAACACCAGACATAACAACAACCACCCTGCGTACTTGGTAGCAATAATATAAGAGCAATAATAATAATAATAAAGCTCTAACGACATATTGCATCCGAACTCTCTGTAAGCTAAAATTATCTCATCCACAATTTCACTATAACTTTGTGATTTCTCATTGCCTAAAAAGTTCCAGCAGATGTTTCAAATACTTTCTAGGCTCTTATTTCTGTAGCATTTAATTTTTTAATGAATTCCTCATCTTTGAATAGCAGTTTGATATGAGGACCCACAAAAATTCCCTCTTTTATCTTGGCTTCACTGATTCCAGGAAATTTTTACCTCAAACAGGAAATCCTTCTCCTTTTTTGTTCATCGCTTTCACAAATATTTTTACCAAAATTAGTTTGATGTGCAATTTAGGTAAATAAATTGTTGACTTATCCACCAAAAGAGGATGTGCTACATTTTTCTGGCCTGGTGTAGTTTCTGAACGGTCTGGCCATTTTTTACCCTGTAGTGGCAACCCTTCACTCAGCAGTTTCACTTGCATAAAAAGCAACAGTATTTAGTGTATCCACCTTGCAACCCACTCAGCAAAGCTACCACTTTTAGGCCATCAGAGATATTCCATTTGAATTCTTGATAGCATATTTTTTGCAAAAAAATGTGTAGTTTCTCGCTGTTTTCTTCATGTGAATTGCATGGGCCAATGGTATAGATGAATATTTACTTCCATTATGGAGTAAAACTGCTTTCAACTGACTTTTGATGACTGAGTGAAAAGCTTCCACTGTGTGGGGACATGCTCTAGATGTAACTCTTACATTAATTCTTGGACATTGTTGCAATAAGCCAAAGCACCATCCATGGAGTTATAGGTCATTATGTTAGATTGTCTCTTCCTATAAAAAGATACCATGACATCCGCTTCAAGAAGAAGCTGTGATCCTAGTAATTGAGCCTTGGTTTCTGAAAGGTTCAAATCTCTGACCAAATCATTCAGTTCTGCCTGAGTTATGCGGCTTTGCAGTACCTAGAGTTGAAAAGGCTGGATCTGTACTCGCTCTGGGTTCTGCATCTTCTGGAGATCCCTTTTCTGACTCTGAATCAGAGTCAATTCCATAAGTTTCTAGTAGTTTTCGCTCTGGCATGATACCATCATGGGGAACTGGCCTTAGAGAAAAAGGTATGTTGAGATATTCTACTTTATGCTTGTATTTCCCAGAAAAACCAGAAATATTGTTCATGCAAAAGTAGCAATCATTTATGCGGTCCTGTGGTTCCTGCTATATCACTGGTACAGCAAAAGGCATCTTTTTTTTATGACTTCCTCCCGAAGCCAGCCTATTAATGTCCATGAGCATAAGCTATGGAAAATCTTCAGAGCCATACTTTTTCTTGATCTCTGACATAACATCCAAAATAGAGCTCATAGGCTTTTCTCACAAGCTCTGACAGTGGCTTCCACTGCGATTTTAATACCACTTCTCCACAAATGTAGTAAAATCTATCAGGCTTATTTTGGGAAGAATGCAACGTGTTTCTGTACAGTTGATACAGACACACATAAGAACACAATTAAGAAAGTGTAGCTCTTTATTTCTAATTTAAACACAGTTCATGATTTACACTTATACACACAACACTTATTTCAAACACTAATTCACTAAAATACTTGTTCACTGCTCGCTCTTGCAAAGCACACTTTTGAAATATGAAAATGCTTCCTTGATGCAGTACCCACTCGTATATATACTAGCAGAGAAGTTTCTAGCCAGGTGGGCAGGACCAGCAGTGCATAACACACGCTTCTTGATTATACTGGGGTTCGAGGCCGTGACCACCAAATACGGAGGATGAAGAAAGGTCAGGGAATGACCACCGCATTTCCCCGGAGCAATATGGCCTTAGTTGCTAATGCTCCTAAAAAAAAAAAAAAAAACCAAATAACCAATAACAAGAAGTTTCTAGAAGGCTCACAATACTGCTAGAGAATTCTGTTGAAAGTTCTAGAATCTTCCAGAAACATCCTGACCTTTTCTCTTGCATGTGACAATATTCTAGAATGTTCCAAAACATTCTTGAATGTTGTAGAAATCTTCCAAATGCTTTAGAAATCTCCAGAATGTTCTAGAAAAAAAAAATTTTTAAATAAATAAATAGATAAAATAAATGGAAAAGATGGTTAAACCAACTACAGGTAGGTTTTTGTTCATTAAACTATGATATTTGAAAACTGAGGGTGATGAGAACTTTTTAACCACATATTTGAGTTTTTGAACATATTTCCTATGAGAATCTGTTGAAATTATTTCAAGGAGGAAATTGATGCCGACTAGTATAATTTACAGTTGACATTTTTGTATCTTTAAATATGTCTTCTTATACATTTATAACAAACAGATATATATTAACAAATTATACCTTGTGAGTTACCACACTTTGATTCACATTCTCTTCTAGTACGAAAGCGGTTTCCATTTCCTGCACAGCCTCCATAATAAAATTCTTTGCAGACTCCATCACTTTTGTCATAAAACCAACGAATTTCAGAATTAGCACATGACTGCCCTCCATCTTCCTCAAGGAAACAGAATTCTACAAATGATATAAAGAGAATATTTAAAAATATATATATCTAATACAAGACAGCTAGGAGTCGAATAAAAATAAGCCATGATATTTGAAGGTAAACTGCATGTTGTCAATGCTGGGTGTATGGGAATGAGTGCTAATAGTTCAGAGTTATAAGGGGGCAAGTGGCGTTACCATTTGCCCCTGCATACACATATTATGACAAAGAGCAAAGATATAATGACATTTGTGGTGGCAGGAACATCTAATATCACTATATCTCAGCACAGTGTGATCCAGTTTCTTACTGTAGAAAGCATCCCCACCAATGGAAATTCACTGGAGTATGGTAACAGCCTATACAGATAACTGAAAGTCGTGGCCATATCAATACAATACAGAAGTGAAAATCCCTGGTGGTTGAGCATTTCCCCAACCACTCCCACTGTCACTGCAGCAGGCAATTTCATTACCATGGACAGTGTAACACAATTGATGATAGGGCAGATGTGGATACAGGAGGGTTAGCATTAGCATTAGTAAAGGCACATGATGCAAGAAAGCAAGCTTATATAGCATCAGCCAAAAAAAAAAAAAAAAAAATCTAATTTCACCCATCCACTCACTCCAAATGTTTGTCTAGTTCTGCCTTGAATCTATTTAAGCTATCAACGTCTAATGACAGATGGAAGTTTGCTCCAGCAATCAACCACACACTGACTAAAGGCAAACTTCTGCCCATCTATCCTGCAACTGTCCTTCCTCAATTTGAATTTATGCCTTCTCAGGCAATTATTCTGAGCAAGAGGAAGAATCCCATCAGCATTGAGCATTCTCAAACCATTCAAGGCTTTATACACCTCAATCAGATCACCTCGCAGGTGCCTAGTCTCCAGACCCTGTAATTTGCAAAACTTAAGCCTTTCTTCGTAAGAGCAACCCTTTGTTCCATTCAATAATCTTGTTGCCCTTCTCTGCACCCGCTCTAGCAGCTCTACATCCTTCCGGCCTCCAGACCTGTACACAGTACTCAAGGTGTGGCCTGACCATTGCCTCATAAAAGGGGATAATCACCTCCTTATCCCTGCTAGAAAATTTCTGTATATCATTGACACAACACCATGAGCTACTCTTGCAGACCGCCTGCACTTCTCAGAAAACTTCATATCATCCTGCACGATTATCCCCAGGTCCTTTTCATTCTCTACCACTGTCAGTGTAGTACCACACAGTTGATATGTTACTCTGGGGTTACTACTCCCATATGCAGTACTTTACATTTGTCAATGTTAAACTTCAGTTGCCACCTCTCAGCCCATCTGCTCAATCTTTCTAGATCTTGTTGCAGCAGCGTACTGCAACAAGTGGTGTCATTAACCTATCATTGTTAGTGTCATTAACAACCCTGCCAACCTTCATATTGTCTGCAAACTCATTAATATTGGGAGTCCCAATTACATCTTCCTTCCTTTCCCCCCAGAGCCTGAGTAAATTATATCAAATACTGTGGATTTTATGATATTAAGTTGTTGGTAACACAGTGGATTCCGGTTATTTGGGCCACCGGTTAATCGGGGCAGCTGTTTATTTGGGGGAAATCTTAAAAAACAGAACCCAATTGAAGAAATAGCCAGGGTTTACTTCGCTTAATTGGGGCAACATGCCGTTTAATCGGGGCAGGAGACCTGAGCACTGGAGATCACCCTACGATTGTCTCGGACGTGGTTCGGTCCGATTTCTGGAGGTCACAACCATAAAATAATAAAAACAATTAGCAGTCACCTGTTCACTGGGCTTTTCTGTTAGTGCAATCTATCATAAACGGATAGTAAATTCGATCTTATTGAATTTGCGATAATACCGACAGCTGGAATTCTGTGGGTTATTATGGTGAAATGTGTTTAGACTTCCATGAAATCTTCAATCATATAAAAAAATTAATTTTCATAATCTTCTCTTCATTCCTATTTTTAAAGATTCATAACTTGTTATTCCGTTCTCACTTGCGCGTATCATGTTACTTGCAATTTGTGTGTGCCGTGTTCTTTGTTATTGATTGCTTATCTTTTTACTGTTTTGAATTTTAACCCCCACCCACAAATTTCAGTGAACAGAAATGTCAACTAGTTAGTATGTACATATTACAGTACGTATTAATTCTGATTTTCACGTATCATTTAATTTTTTAATTGGTAAGGTAATAAAGGGTAAATTTGTGCTTAATATATCTTTACTTTTATAGCCTGTGGATAATATTGCTCCTATTTTCGCTAATTAGAATTGCTGTTTAATGAAACTAAAATTCAATTCACAAACGTGATCACAATGAACAGCGCTTACTACACATCGTATAGTGAATGGTACTTTGTTAGGGTGAGTCCATCGTAATGTGATTTTATTGTATAGTGAACCAATTGTAAAGCGGGGGTCCATTGTATTTTTAATTTTTTTTTTTACGTGAAATTTCAGATAATTGGGGCAGCTGCTTAATCGAGCCAAAATGCACTAGTCCCGATGTGTCCCAATTAACCGGAATTGACTGTATTTGGGATTATAGTAACCATTATGATAACATGGTTATGTTAACCATTTGTGTTGTATGTGTATTATATAAAAGCTTGTTAAAAATTCAAGATAAATTTGAGCTTAAATTTCATTTATTCTCAATCATATATTTCATCCTCTCCCCAACTAAAAAAACAGTCATGATAAAATATATCTTCCCAAGAAAAACAGTCAGGATCTACCTTGTGATATGGACATGAAGCTGGGCATCAGCTATGGGTCAGCCTATGCCATTATTTATAATATGTTGTGTTACAGGAAAACTTATATGAAGTGGGATTCAATGATTCAAAGAAAGAGCTGTCTTTAGATGCCATGAGAGCCAGCATGGCTCCAGTAGTGAGAGATAATGTAAATAAATTTAGAAATTTTATTTCCAAATTTCAATAGTTAATTCCACAACGATTTTTAACCTCTGAATATTTTATTAAAAGTTTCTTGTAAGGTCAGTTGAGCAGTCAGTTATTTTTACACTAAACTTTTATTTGTTTCTTTAAAAGTGCTTTTATTTGTTAATATAGAGATGTTTTTATTTGTTAATTAGAAGCATTTTATTTTCCAAAGAAATCTAGTCAAAAGGTATCAGTTTGTTACAGGATAGCATGCAATGCAATCCTGTAACAAAATCTCCAGTAGTGAACCGAGAGGTATTTAACCACCTTCAATGTAATCCCAACTTGCAACTTCCATGATTTTGGGAAACTAAAAGTGATCTGGTGGGGAGTCAATTACAAACAGATGATGTGAAGTAAGGTGTGGTCACCAAAAATAAATGCATAGTACAGAGCTACCAAGGCCTCTGTAGCCGAGTGGTCATGAGTGGGTGTGCAGTAGCACACGCACTTTGAGTAGACTGGGATTCAAGCCCCTGAATGATAAGAATACAGTCGATCTGCCGACCCCACACTGGACCAGCGTGGCAGATTATGGTCCATTTCCCTCAACATAAATTGTTGAGGAGGCATCCATCCTGCAGTGGGTTGATAATGGAGTTTTCAAAAGTAACATTTAATATTATTTAACTTTAATATAATCAAATTTGAAGAAACAAATTTATCAGTGCTATCTGGAGAATAAGTTCTGTGCCAGTTTTGCAAAATAAAAAAAAATAAAAATAAAAAAACCTTAAAATTGAATGGATTTTGGATTCTGGTTGTTGGATGGCTAAATATAAACAATATTGCCATTGCTGTTTTGTTTTTGCTTTTTTCATGAATACATTGAATGAACAATCTCAATAAAAAAAAAAAAATAGCTGGGAATAACAATAACTACAAGCATGCAAATTTTGTTGTTGGGGAAAATATCTAGAATCAAACACTTCTGAATTTAATAAACAAGGCCTTAAAGAAAATGCATTTGCTAATAATATATATAAAAAAACAAAATAAATCTAATATGCACATCTCCATGCTCATTCACTGTATTATGTTCTTAGCAGCAGAAAGTGCACAGCTGTTACTCAGAGGAGTAACCACAAGTTTTGGCACATACAACCAAATAAAAGGTGTGGCAATAAAGTTCCCAGACTGGTGCTGTTTGGTCATGTTCAATGAGTTTGAAAATAAATGGAAGTAGTATGCTGTAGTTCAAGATTCCTCCAACAGATGGTGGAACAGAGGTTGTCCAGTAAGCTGACAGGTTGAAAGTAACAAGTTTCATAGGTAATGTTAACGTTCAGTGCCACGGTTTTGCAATGAAGCAACAAACAAATATCATATTTTGCTTCAAATTGAAAAAATCTACAAACAAAGTATATGAAATGTTAAAAACTGTTTATGGTGATGAAACGTTAAGTCATAACATGGTGTTTGAATGGTATAAGCAGTTCAAAAATCGACGTGATGACCAAGAAGTGGGCATCTGTTAACCTCTCAAAATGAGGACAGTTTGCAAAAGTTCAGGAAATTGTGGCAGGAGACTGTGATTTGACCGTCAGAACAATGGCTAATGAGTTGGATTTGAATAAGGAGACAATCTGTTAAATTTGAAGATTTAGGGAAATGGAAGGTGCAAATTTTTTTGCTGCACAGCTTCATGGATGAGCAGAATCAATGAAGCATGTTGTCATGCAAAGACTACATAAAGACTTGTCAAGAAAATCCTAATTTCCTTGACCATATTGTCACTGGAGATGAGTGTTGGGTGTTTTTTAATACAATAAGAGTATGCAGTGGACTTTAAATCTTCACCAAGTCCCAAAATGTTTCATTTACAAGGATCAATATGATGCTGATCATGTTTTCAGAAAAACTGGGTGTAATTCACAAGGAATGTGAACCTGAAGGGAAAGAGTCGATACTGTGTCCTGTACAATTTGTACAGGTGCTTCAAGTGTTCTAGCATTAGCATTAGCAACATTTTCCTAAAAGCACCCTTCCCATTTCACCAATCCATTCGTTCCAAATGTATGTCTAGTTCTGCCTTGAAGTTATTTAAGCTATCAACTTCCACAACAGATGGAAGTTTGTTCCAGCAATCAACTACTCGCTGGCTAAAAGCAAACTTCCACACATCTATTCTACAACTGTCTTTCCTCAGTTTGAATCTATGCCCCCTCAGGTTTGTAATCTAAGCAAGAGGAAGAATCCCATCAGCATTGCACCTGCTCAATCCATTCAAGGCCTTATACACCTCAATCAAATCACCATGAAGGTGCAATTTAGCATTAGCATTAGCATTCGCAGGGCACATGACGCAAGAAAGCAAGCTTATATAGCATCAGCCAAAAAAAAAAAAAAAAAACACAGACCCTTCTCATTTTACCCATCCACTCACTCCAAATGTTTGTCTAGTTCTGCCTTGAATCTGTTTAAGCTAACAACTTCTATAACGAAAGATGGAAGTGATCCATAGATGGGAGAAATGTGTTACTATACATGGAGAGTACATAGAAAAGGATTCACGTTCCTGTGAAGTTTCAACTTTAGCTTTAGCAATATAGAGGTATACGATGCAAGAAACTAAACTTATGCAGCATCAGCCAAAAAAAACACTCCGAATTCACCCCTCCGTTCGTTCCAAATACCTCTCCAGCTCAGCCTTTATTTAGGCTATCAACTTCCACAACAAAAGATGGAAGACTGTTCCACCAATCAACTACCCGCTGGCTAAAGGCACACTTCTGCACATCTATCCTACAACTGTCTTTCCTCAATTTCAATTTATGCCCTCTCAGGTGATTATTCTGAGCAAGAGGAAGAATCCCACCAACATTGAGCATGCTGAAACCACTCAAGGCTTTATACACCTCAATCACATCACCTCACAGGTACCTAGTCTCCAAACATTGTAATCTGCAAAACTTAAGCCTTTCTTCGTAAGAGCAATTTGTTCCATTCCATAATCTTGTTACCCTTCTCTGTACTCGTTCCAACAGCTCTACATCCTTCTTAAAATGAGGCCTCCAGACCTGTATACAGTACTCAAGGTGTAGCCTGACTATCACCTTATACATGGGAATAATCACCTCCTTATCCCTGCTAGAAAAATTCCTGTATATCATTGACAAGACACCATTAGCTACCCTTGCAGACTGTCTGCACGGCTCAGAAAACTTCATACCTGCCGGCACAATTACCCCCCCCATGTCCTTTTCATTCTCTACCACCGTCAATGTACTATCACACAGTTGATTACTCTGGGGTTACTGCTTCCCATATGCAGTACTTTACATTTATCAAGGTTAAACTTCATTTGCCACCTCTCAGCCCATCTGCTCAACTTTTTTAGATCCTGTTGCAGCAGCGTACTGTCATTAGTGTCATTAACAACCCTGGCAGCCTTCGTATCATCTGCAAACTTGGACATTAAGCCTGATATACCATCATCAATATCACTGATGAATACAGAACACAACAATGGACCCAACACCGAACCAACCCTGGGGAACTCCACAAATAGCAAAGAGCAGTGTCCACTGATTACCACTCTCCGTCTTCTCCCACTCAACCATCCCTTTATCCATGGCAGCAATTTGCCTCCAATGCCACACTGCTCCAATTTGTGCAGCAGTCTTCCTTTGCACCAGTATCAAAAGCCTTTCTAAGATCCAAATATATGATATCAAAATTATTCTTTGCATCCAGTTCTTTTGTGACTACATCATAGTATCCAATCAAATTGGTCAGACAAGACTTCCCCTTAACAAACCCATGCTGTGTCCGAGCTATAACTGAAGTCTTGTCTAGATGATCCTGCAATACTTCTTTAAACAGTGCCTCCATTAATTTCCCTGGAACAGAAGTTAAACTAACAGGTCTGTAATTACTTGTGTCTCCCTTTGATCCTCCTTTGTGGATTGGGGTCACATTTGCATATCTCCAGTGCATGGGTACCTCCCCTGTAGATGCGAAATATTCATTCAGTTTGTTATCTACCTGAGCAGGATCATCAACAGTTGAACCATAGATATCCAGTGGACCAATCTGATTCATCCCCTTCCTTCCAGAGTTTACATAAGTAAAGAACTCATTGCTGTTTTTCTTTGCATCCTTTGCCAAAGATTTCTCATAATCTGCATTTGCGTGCCTAACCTCCTTTGTGACTTGGTTCCAGACCAGTTTATATCTATCATGGGCTTCTGTGTCACCTGTTAATTTGTATGTATCCCATGCATTTTTTTTCTCTCCACATATCTCATTAGGTCATCTGACATCCATTTAGGCCTAAATCTTGAACAATATTTCTTTGTTGGTATGAAAAGCCTAGTAGCTTCCAAGATTAATTCTTTGAATGCTTCCCATTTTGAATTTGCTGTTGGTAACATCATCAGTCTAAAGATGTTTCTTAACTAACAGTATAACCCCTCCTCCCTTCCTGTCCAGTCTATCCTTCCTGTATAGAATTTAAATACTGTCTTAGATCACTGTAGTCAGCTTTACGAAAGCAAAAACCCATCCCTTTACCCCTGATGGTAGTTACCTCTTTAAGTAAATCCCACTTCAGCACACTGTGATCACTGTCACCTAGTGGTTCCTTTATCTTCAGATTCTTAATGCATGAAGAATCACTACTGTTAATCAGATCAAGAGTACTACTCCCTCTAGTTGCCTCCCAAACATGCTGCTGTAGAAAACAATCATCTAATAAATCCAAAAAAACCTTGCTAGTGTGTGAGTGACCAACCCACAAATTCCAGTCAATCTCTGGGAAATTAAAATCCCCCATTTTAAGACACTCTGATTTACTGGCCCACTCTATTTCTCTGCACAACTGCTCATTATACTCATCAGATTCATTAGGCCTATAACACACATCTACTCTCATTTTTCCTTTCCCAGTGCTTATGTCACACCAAACAGACTCAACATTGCATTTACCACCAACATCAATTGGATGCACTTCCTTAGATTTTATGTGTTTCTTAACTAACAGCATAACCCCTCCTACTTTCCTGTCCAGTCTATCCTTCCTGTACACATTGGAATCCCCAAATTCCAATTCTGCACTGCTTATGTCTGTGTGACACCATGTCTCTGATATTCCAACAATATCTGCCTTTCATGTCTTGATTAGCTCTTCAAGCTCATTAAATTTATTAACTATACTCCTAGCGTTTGTGTACATGCAAGTATACATGCACTTGTTTCTACTCTTAGTTACAATAACACAGTCCACGTATTTACTTATTCCACTCTGACTCCCAGCAGTCCTGAAAATCCCCATTGCCTTTCTTTCCAGGCTGCTGTTCAATTATATTTCAATAGAAGTAGTGCAAGAATCACTTTCACCTCTGCCAGCGGCAACTGCCAAATTCCAATTCTGCACTGCTTATGTCTGTGTGACACCACGTCTCTGATATCCCAACAATATCTGCCTTTGATGTTTTGACCAACACCTCAAATTCATCAAATTTAGTTACCAAACTACTAGCATTGGTGTACACACAAGTATACATGCACCTGTTCCTATTCTTAGCTACCCTAACACAACCCATGTGTTTCCTTGTACCGCAATGACTCCCAGCAGTCTCTGAAATATCCTGCATCTTGTTTTCCAGGCTGCTGCTCATTCCAATAGAAGCAGTGCATGAATCACTTTTACCTCTGCCAGCTGCTACTGTTAATCTATTAGTTCGTGTATCCCCCCCCCACAAGCTAGCAGTTTTCTGACGCACCTAACTTAAATTTGCAGAATTTAAGCCTTTCTTCATAAGAGCACCCCTTTGTTTCCTTCACTAGTCTTGTTGCCCTTCTCTGTACTCGTTCTAGCAACTCTACATCCTTCCTAAAATGAGGCTTGCAAGACCTGTATGCAGTACTCAAGGTTTGGCTTGACCTTATAGAAGATGGGGATAATCACCTCCTTATCCGTGCTTGCAAAATTCCTTTATATCATTGACAAAACCCCATGACTACTCTGGTAGCCTATCTGCACTGCTCAGAAAACTTCATATCTGACTGCACAATTACCCCCAGGTCTATTTCATTCTCCACTACCCTGAGTGTAACACTATCCAGTTGGTACATTTCTCTGGGGTTATTGCTACTCATATGCAGTACTTTGCATTTGCCGATGTTAAACTTCAGTTGCCACTTCTCAACCCATCTATCCAACCTTTCCAGATCCTATTGCAGCAGCATACTGTCATTACTGCTATTAACCATCCTGCCAACCTTTGTATCATCTGCAAACTTGGACATTAAGCCTGATATACCTTCATCAATATCATTGTTAAATATTCAAAACAACAATGGGCCCAACACCGAACCCTGAGGGACACCACTAACAATATTAGTACACGTAGAGCGGTATTCATTAATTACCACTCTCTGTCTTCTCCCACTCAACCATCCTTTTATCCATTGTAGCAACTTTCCCTTAATCCCATACTGCTCCTATTTGTACAGTAGTCCTCTTCCATGTGCAACAGTATCAAAAGCTTTCCTGAAATTGCCTCCTTATTCCTGCTCACAAAATTCCTGTATATCATTTACAAGACCCCATGACCTACTCTGGCAGCCTGTCTGCACTACTCAGAAAACTTCATATCTGACTGCACAGTCTCTTTCCTTCTCCGCAGGTGAATGAAAGAAACTGCATGTCTCTTTCATTCTCCAATACCCTGAGTATAACACCACCCAGTTGGTACATTTTTCTGGGGTTACTGCTACCCATTCTATATACAGGTGTTCTGTGTACTTCTAAATACAGATGCTTTAAAGACTACTAGAGTGCATTTTCAGGAGAAGGCAGCTGGTACTTTTTACACAACAATGCCCCTGCCCATCTCCACTTATTATGAAACACGGTATTATATAGATCAACCAACCACCCTACTCTCCCAATCTAGCACTGGCAGATTTCTTCCTCTTTCCCAAAGTGAAAACTGTCCTCAAAGGAAAGAGATTTCAGGATGTCGCAAACGTAAAGAAAAACATAACATATCTATTTGAATGCCTTTGCTTACTTTTTTCGGAACCTTTTAGAACAGTGTAGTAAGTGCATTCAATCAGGTGGTGATTACTTTGAATACAAATAAAAACTTTTTCGAGCTCTTTCACTTTGTGTTCTTTTTATTGCACCAGTCCTGGAAGTTTATTCGTCATATCAGAAATGCTCCTTTGATTTTAATTAATTTTTATTAAAGTATCATTTAATAATTGAATTTATTTTATTTACTAATTAACGATTTTATAAAAATGACTAATATTTATAATATAATTTACAATTTCGTTAATATTTTCATTTAATTGAATAATTAATTTTGATATTAATTAAATTATCATTATTAGCATTCATATAAGCTAAAAATATAAAGAAGCCAGGTTTTTGCTACATCAGCAAAAAATAAATAAATAATAATAATAATAATAACAATAATAATAATAATAATAATAGTAATAAATAAAATAATAACAAAAAAGCAAAACTTGCTTCAGTGTAGTCTATACCTCTCCCACCTGTAAGTTTTAATTTATGCCTTCAGGTTAAAGCATAATTTTAATGCCATAAAAATTTCATCTTTCATTTTACTGTCTCCTCTAAATTACCCAGTTACCAAGCTCTGCAGGCCATATATTTGAAGTCTCTACATATATGGGTACTGTATCCATCTTACTAAAGGTACATTGCAGTAATGAAACTAAAAATTTTGTGCCTTCCCATCAGATGAGTGAACAGGTCCAAATGACGTTGACAACTATACCAAACTAGCCTTCAGACTCCCTGACATCTTAAGTCCTCTCCCAGTGGTGAACTTAGCAGTATGACAGTTTTGCCACTGATGCATTGCCCACCGTTGAACTTTTTGAAGAAGCTCACCTATGTTTAGGTATGATTCAGTTGCTTTATATACAATTAGTAGTTTCACTAATTGTATATAAGGATGGGTGTTTTTTACACCCATTTTCATCTTAAATATTTAATTATTTATTTAAGAATGAACTTCAATTTTTTTTTTGTTTGTGATCAGTGTGTTTTTTTGGCTGATAAAAGATCATGTTGACTACTAAAATCTGTAAGGTGAATTATTTTGAGACAAATTAGCATAGCAAGTGTACATTTCATTCTCAAAAGAGCTAAATGGAAATCTTGCATGAAGACTGCTACCAGTATGAATGGAGATGATCCCAGTTTCTGAGTTGAATGCTTTAAAGTGACAGTGGAAAAGGATGCAAAATTTTCAGACAACGCTGACTGGTCAAACAAGGCAACATTCAAGCTCAATGGTACAGTAAACTGACGTAACTGTCTATTAGCATCTGATAATCCATGCATTCATGTGAAGGAGGCAGTAAATTTACCAGGAGTTACAGTCTGGTGTGGTGTCTCACCCAGGGGAATTGCTAGACCACATATTTCAGAAGGGACATTTTCCTTCAATATATGCTTCTATATACTTAATGTAAACATTGTGCCCACCATTTATGATATATATTAATTACATTATCATCATGATGTCAGGGCTTGTCTTGATAATCATTTCAAACCAATAGATAGGCCAATAAGGAAGTGTCGAGTATCCCCACATTCACCTCATTTAACCCACTGAAGTTCTACTTGTGGGGCTACCTATAGGGTGTACAATGAAAAGCTAGCCTCAACAATTAAAGGATGAAATTAAACAAGCATGTAAATTTGCCCCAGAAGTCACATCAGGAAACATTTGCAAAGGAAAATGATGAATAATGGGAAGATCTGTAATAGCTCACCATGCATCGTAAACTATTACTGCTTCTGTACACAACATAAGTTTCTGAAGTTTTCAATTAATTTTATTTATTTCTTAAAATGTATGCAATCTTTTTTAAGACACTGTAGAATTATAACTATTTTCTCTCTCTCTCTCTACAAGAAACTGTTCAACAACTCAATCCAGAAATTTTGTTTGGGGGGAGGGGGTTGTATGTCCTACACTGGTATCACAAGTATCAACACATGACAGTACAATTATATAAAATAAAATGTTCTTGGGGGACTTTAGGCCACCTTACATCCTCCCCCACACAAGGTGCACCTATGCCATGGCACCCATTTTGTCACCTATCTGCACTGCACTACAAGGAGAACTTCATATCTTACTAGATCATATCCTCCAAATTTCTTTATCTACTGTTCCTCTACTGTTTTTAATTCAACCCTCCAAGTGTATAAGTTGTTTTTGGATTATTATTTTCTAAATGTGCAATCTTCTATTTTTTAGCATTAAAATATAGCTGCAAATTATGCAAGTAGTCTCGAAGAAGTGATGTCTGGCACTGGCCATTAACCATCCTCCTAGTCTTCACATCACTGGCCAATTTTGACATCACACACTGCACTCCACTGTCAATGCCATTTTAAGAAAATCAGGAACAGAAGTAGATCAAACACCAATCCCTGAGGGACCTCACTTCTAATAATAACCCATTCTAAAGAGAACCCATTAATTACAACTATTTGCCTCTTGACAAGTAGCCATTCTGTAATCCAACAGAGGTTGACTGATTAATTGTTTAACAGTTTTATGACGCATCAGTATCTGAGGCTATAATGCACCAAGTCAATCCAACAGAGGATCTTACTAGTGATCATGAATGTACCAGCTTATACAGTAATCTTTCATGCAGGACCAATCAAATTCTCTGCTAAAATTATAATAAACAATGTCAGAGTTATTTCCTGTATTCAATTCATGAATGATACTTCATGATTTATCTGATTAGTTTAAACAAGATTTTCCCTTTATGAAAATATGTTGTGTTTCCCTGAGAATACCATTTCACCTTAATTATTTCTTCTATGATTTATCCTAGTACTGAAGTCAGACTGACCAGTCCATAGGCATCCACTTTGTGTTTAGAAGAATTTTTATGGACTGGGCCCAAAAACTGAACCTGATACTGGCAAATTAGATGCATGCATTTGTTGGTACCAAATACTCATGAAGTTTTGTTTCTAGCTCTCGTGTTTTACACCACGAATTAATTTCTTGTTTATTACTGCTCCAGGGTCACAGACTTCTTCATGTTTTTTCAGTATTGTAGACCAGAGTTCTGGATTGGGTCGGGTACTTGCAGGTTACCCACAGTACAGGTCAGGTTGTAAGTTGGGTGCAGTTCCAGTTTTTGAATGTAAATAATTTAATACAATAATGGCAAAAATTAATATATTAACTCATAAAGGAGCTGTTTTTATTCATTTTTTCCCCTAAATAATATTATTTACTAAATTATCAGGTGTACATTATGTATTTTTTTTGTATTATTTGAATTATACACAATGCCATCCACTACTGACATCTTTATAAACTGAGTACCTTCGACTAAAAGGTAAGATTGGTTTTCTAGGTTTAAGATCATTATTTTTAATCCCCCCAATACTGCATTACCAGACATAAAAAGATGAAAATACAAGGTTTGTAGACAACCATTTTCGATTTCTGAATTATTTCTGTGCTGTTAATGTTGTTACGTTGTTATACACAAACTGGCCAAAAAAATAAAAACCTTCATTCAGTACTGAATTGGGCCACCTTTGTTTCAAATAACAGCAGGTATGCAGCATAGCATGGAATTGGGCCACTTCTGTTTCAAATAACAGCAGGTATGCAGCATAGCATGGATTTTATAAGGTGTTTTAGTGCAACTATTCTTCCAGTAAAATATCATGTAGCTGAAAAAGCAGAAGGAACAGAATTTTGTTGCTGGATAGCTCTCCAGAATATCCCACACATTTTCAATAGGACTGAGATCAGGTGAATGTGGGGGTTGGGGTAGGGAAGAGGGTGGAAATCTGTGTCATGTTCTCTGAACTATTCTTTCATGATGAGCCATTGTGTTGTCATCCATAAAGTGGCCATCACCTAGGATAAAAGTGTAAAATTGTAGGGGGGGGCAGTAAATCTGATAGAAATTCAGGTACTCCTTGGATGACACTCGACCTTCTACCAGTATCAACAGACCCAGTCCATACCAACAAAACATTCCCCATACTATGGTACCACCTCCAGATGATTAGATTTTTTTAACAAGGTAAGCAGGGTCCATTGCTTCATGAGGTTCCCACTACACTCTATGCCTACTATCAATGCAAAACAAAGTGTATTGTGATTTGTCTAACAACTTGACTTTCTTTCATTGTTCCACTGTCTAATCACAACGTTCTAGGCAAAATTTCAAGCTGATTTTTCTGAAACAAGTGACTTCTGAACAGGCAGGTGGCTGTCAATACCCAATTTCTTCGATTACCTGTGCATGGTATGGGTTGAAATAGAGAAGTTCTGGGCTTGGTTAAATTCAACTGTTATTTGCTGCACAAAGGATGTCCAATTTTACTGTACAACCCTCCTCAGAGTGTAGTGGCTTCACTCTTCAAGTACAGTTTTTCTGCCAGATTTATGCCTTGGAGATGTAGAAGAACTGCTTGCCTTTTCAGTCATTTTCCTTTTCAGGATTGCCTTTTCAGCATTAACCCCCATACTCATTCTTCACGTGAATGGCAATTTTAATTTTGGTTGATTATGTAATCCGCATAGATTATATACATAGCAGGTATCATTTTAGGGTATACAGTTTTATACGCTCTTTGTCAAGTATATTTCTCCCTCTGTTGGAGAACAAGAGGGGATTTAATTCTTGCCATCCCTGCCTATAGTGTCAGTGCAGCAAGAGAGTTCTGCGCCTGGACTTCTAATTTGCAAGTAAAAAGAAACTGTTGATGTCCTGTTCTGCACAACAACTTACTAAATATTATAAAATTAATAATATTATAAATGCTTCATCCCTCTTTTAATTTATATTTTTTGCTTTTTATGTATTACATACAATAAAATATTAATATTAATGATTAATTTATTTTAATTTAAAGCTCACTAATGTATTATTACTGATGCATAGAAAATACAAATTTTCTTAATACAGTCAGTTCTGTTATAATGTGGTACATGTGTTCCTAAAAGTCTCTGCATTATGGTATTTCATGCATTAAAAACAACAGGACTTGTGAGAAAAATAGGGATAGGGGCAGAGCACTCAAAAAAAAAAAAAAATGTTCAGTCTGGTAAGTAAAACAGTAAAAAAAATTAGAAACCCAATAAAATTGCTAACACAGGTTTAAACATCTTAAATTTCTAATAAATAAATAAATATTACAGTAAATACAAAGGGTACTAGGAAAGTTTTGCAATACAGCTTTGTTTATTTAATTTTTTCAAAGTAATTTCCTCTACATTCAATACACCTCTCCATCCTCCGAAACCAATCTTTAAACCAGTTCTGCCAAGTTTCACTAGGGAGTAAAGCACACTCGTTGTCCCAAGCCCGTAGAAGGTCCTCATCACTGTTAAACCGCCTCCCTTTTAGCTTCATTTTCACATGCGGGAACAGTGCAAAGTCACAGGGACAAGGTCTGGCCTGTAGGGAGGGTGCTCGAGAAGTTTCAGTCCTGTCGTGGTCAAATATTCGGTGCAGGCTTTGGCGCGGTGAGCTGGAGCATTATCGTGATGGAGGTACCAGGTGTCCATTCTTGACTTTGGCCGCAGGTTCTTCATAGATCCAATGACTTGAGGCAGGCATTGTTCAGTATACCACTTAGCTGTGACTGTCTTCTGCGTGTCCAAAACGACACGTTCCACAATTCCACTCGATTTGAAAAATACAGCTATCATTTTCTTCTTTACAGATCGGGATTTTCTGACAATTACGGGTGTGTCGTCATCATCAAAGACCCAAACTTTGTTTTGAGCCTTGGTCGGCAGATCGTAATAGTACAGCCAAGTCTTATCACCTGTCACGATGTTGTTCACATACCGAGATTGTCCCTTATCAAACTTTTTTAACATCTCCCGGCACCAAGTCACACGTCGTGTCATCTGCTCTTCAGTCAGTTGATGTGGCACCCAGAGAGAACAAAGTTTCTTCACGTGCAAATGATCTTGCAGAATCGAACGAATTGCTGCTGCATTTAGGCCCAAAGTATCCTCTATCTGTTGGTAGGTCACTCGCCTGTTTTCGTCAAGCATTTTCCTCACAGCAGTAACGTTTTCCTCCGTAACTGACGTTCATGGCCTTCCCGGCCTCTCAGAATCCTCCAGAGTGAAATTTCCCCTTTGGAATTCTCTATACCACCTGAATATCGTTGTACGATGTGGACAATCATCATCTAGTGCAAGAGTCATTTCTTCTAAGCACTGGTCTATGGTTAAACCACGCACGAAATTATACCGCAAAACTGTCCTTATCTCATTTCGTGACCACGATGCCATCGCAAGCACTTTACACTCTCACTACTAATGAATAACTGAGCCCATCGACTTGGCGCGGCGGCTACTATGCACGTATGAACATGTCTCAACATGCAGCAACAAGCAGCTTCCTGTGATTCATTGTTGCGTCATATTGCAAAACTTTCCTAGTACCCTTTGTATAGCACTTTACCTTCAAGATATGAAGATTGCTTGTTGTAAGTGGGTGTGGTGAAGGGCTGTAGCTGATGAGTTATAGTGAAGAGGTAGGAGGGTTATCATTCTTAGGACGAGATGTTGTTATACCCAATGTGGAAGGGTGTGTCACTGTCCTGCTTTTCTTTCTTCTGCATTGGCTTAAAATAGCTATCTAGCTTTTGTTGCTTTTCCTGCCTCGTTCTTTCATACAGGAGCTGCCTGTATGGTTCCAAATGGGTATGAATGCTGCCAAGCACTATCCTACTACATTCAGCATTATAATCATTATCTTCAATCCACTGCAGGTGCTTTTCAATCTCACTTAAAGCGGCTGGTAACTCTGCTGTTTTAAGTTCTCATGGGGCAGCCTGCTCGACTTCGTCATCATCTTCTTGACTTTCCACTTGGCTGGCTGCAACAAGTTGTTGCAAGTCTTCAGTAGACAGATCCTCATTGTGAGACTTTAGAAGCTCTTCTACATCTTCATTTTCTACTTCCTCGAAACCAACTTCTTTTGCAAGAGCAACACAACCTGCTTTGATTTGTTTTAGTTGCTCTGAAGATTCAAAGCCTTCAAAATCATGAATTAAATGAGGGATAAGTTTCCGCCACACATGATTCAAGCAGTCTTTTGTTACATCATTCCAGGCATCTACAATCATATCAATGGCATCTTTGACGTTGAATCTCTTCCAAAATTCTATAACAGTTTGTGCCTTGTCACCTTCAGTAGCAACAATTAACATCTTGAATGTTTGCCTTAAATAGTAAACCTTAAATTCTGCTATCACACCCTGGTCAAGGGGATGTAGTAGAGAGGTTGTGTTTGGAGGTAAAAAGATGAATTTGATATTCAGAGAGAGTTCAGCAACCGTCTAAGGATGGCTTGGTGCGTTATCAAGAATTATTAGAATTTTAAAATTTAAGTTCTTCTTGCAATAATTCTTGAAAATTTCATGGTAAGCTTCAACTAAAATATCAGTGAATATTTGTCCAGTCATCCAACCTTTCTTGCTAGACCTATAGTGAACACCAAAGCTACATTTCACAATTCCTTTTAAAGCTTGCAGATTGGCAGAGTGATAAACCACTACTGGTTTAAACTTCAAGTCTCCACTGGAATTGTAGCTGAGTGGGCAGGAGTGGGAGTGCAGTAGCACACGCTGTTTGAGTAGACCGGGGTTCAAGCCCCTGACTGCTGAATATGGTCGATCTGCCAACCCGCACTGGACCAGCGTGGCAGATTATGGTCCATTTCCCTCGTCATGAATTGTTGAGGAGGCTTCCATCCTGTAGTGGGTTGATAACGGCTGCACTTTACTTTTTTTACTTTATCACAGTTAAGCGATCTTTTTGCAGCCTTAAATCCTGAAGTATGTGCTTCTGCCTTAGAGATGTAAGTTCTTGAAGGCATACATTTCCAATAGAGTCTCGTTTCATCCAGATTGAAAAATCTGATCCAATGTGTAGCCACCTTCTTCAATTATTTTCTGTACCACATGTGGAAATGCCTTTGCTTCTTTGCCAGACAACTTAAAATTATGAAAAGAGTAGCGATATTTGAAGCCACTAAACCAGCCACTACTAGCAATAAAAGGAGCCACTTCTGAAGGATTCGGTGATTTCTTTTTAAGGTCTTCTTATATAGTTAGTGCTTTCTCTTTCACTGTGAGAAAGCTTGCTCCCGATTTTTTTTTTTTTTTTGGTTTGGTCTTCAATCCATATGCTTAGCAGCCTTTCCATTTCTTTTATTTCTTTAGGCCTTGTTCTAATTGACTTTGCAGCACTTGAAGCTGTTCAAGCTGTACACATAGCTTTTATTTTCGCTGCATTGTCTCTGATGGTGCTCAATGTGGATTCACTTAAGCCTGTCAAGATATCACATGTTCTCTAATTTCTTTCAAAATGTTTAATTATTTCAAGTTTCTCTTCTATACTTAATGCTTTCCTTTTGCACTCACTGCTTGGATTCTTGGAACCAGGATGCTTACCCATTTCTGGGATGCTGTATGATTATACTTTTTATAAAGAAAAGTTAACAAATGCAGAACAATCCAAGACACACACACTTGTGAGATAACACACGCAGGTGAACTGAGGTAAGAGATACATCAGGTTTGTGAGTGTGAGGTGAGAATAAGTGTTTCAGCCTTAAAGGCAGAAACATACTATTATCACCTCATACATTGAGCTCACATGTAAAACATGTCAAACGTCAAATGTGTGAGAGCTATATTTCCCATTTAGTTGTATTGGTTGGATACTATGTATGCTTACATGCACAGCTTAATTAATACTGTAATATAAACATACTAATTGATATTTCTCTTCACTGACATTTTTTTTTTTTTTTTGGATTGTAAAATTTAAAACAGTAAAAAAGTTAAACAATGATTGAAGAGGAAGGGGAAACACATCTCACCATAATGTAAAAACCCACAGAATTCCAGCTATCAGTATTACTGAAAATGCAATAAGATTGAGTATACTACCTGTTTATAATTAGACTGCACTAACAGAAAGCCCTATAAACCGGGAACTGTAAATTGTTTTTATTGTTTTATGGTAGTGACTTCCAGAAATGTGCTCCTCCACTTGCACTATCCCGCCTCACGAAATTTCTGTTCGAGCAGAAAATCTTGTGAATACAGCGAATGACAACAGCGTCTCTGACCAATACAACTACAGTAAATGGGAAATATAGATCTCACACATTTGACATTTTTTTAAGCTTCGTAAACTAGTATGTATTGCTGCGCAGGTCACTACGTTTAGCTTGGTGGTAGGTTTTATATTCATCTGGTGTTACTCGCAGACGAAACTGCACATGAACCAACATGAAAATCGGGCTAATATAACAATCACATTGGAGCAAATTTGTATTGCAAAAATGCACATTTTAGCAGAACTGGCTGTACAGCAATTCCCCCCCCCCCCCCTCTTTTTTTCTTGTAGGTTGTGGGTCAAGTTCCAATGCAATTTAAGTTACCACAAGTCCGGGTCTATTAAAGTGGACACAGGATTCTATTATAGACAAAGTAGATAAAGGGATGTATTCTTTTGCATTGTCTCATTTTACTTTGTTCCATCCTATCAACCTCTTGTATAATTTAAAGTTTAATTTCCGGGCTTAATTCTCTCCATTTACACTTTGTTACCATAGCAGCAAGATGACGTTTAATATAAACTGACTTTGAATTGATTTAACAACACAAGCTCCAAAAAGATATCAGCTCAGATTCTTTTAAAAATGGTACAAAAAAGAGACTATAAGACTATTTGAGCAGGTTGCATTAATTGCAACTGACCTGCGAATGACGTTTTTCAGAGTGTATTTATGTTACAGCTACCATAAACTGGCCTTGTTTACATAAAAATAAATTAACCGGTCAGTACTATTTTTTTGGGAAATACAGAACCCAGTGGTCACATGCATGTTGGTTGTCGAAAAATAACAGAACTGTGCCATTTTTATCCCAGGATAAAAATGGATTTTGGAATACATATTAACTGAATTTTGTAAGTGATGAATATATTTACATAGCCTATATAAACATATTCATTTATATATATATAGATATATATAAAAGCCTATCCTTACACAGGATAATGATACATGCTTTGTACAAACAAGACTTTTGTTTGTATAAACACTATGCATTAAATATGCACGAGAAACATTAAACATCATGGAGCTAAAAAAAAAAAAAAAAAAGTGATATTTATTAGAAAGAATTTTCAGTGAAACAAAATAATTTTTGCTTCCCTGAGATGCTCATAGCAATGGAACTTCTCAGTGTTTATATTTTACAGTATTAAAGTTTATTTTACAGTTCTTTTAGCTGACTTTTGACCAAATTTATGTTTACTGATTATGGTATTTCTGTCCAGTAAAAAAAAAAAATTACCTCAAATATTCATAGGTTTGGCCATAGTATAAGTGCCAAAAGTAGAATTCTGTAGGGTCCCATGAAACCACTCACATTACAAAAGGAACTCAGCTGCTGATGGATTAATAAAAATTTGCTATGTGTATCTTCAAAATATTTTGAGTATTACACTATTATTATATTAATTTTGTTCTTTTTAATCAACCAAATTATCCAGAGGTCTATAAATTAACTACACAAGCACTCTACATAAGCAATGTTTCTCAGCAGTACAATTATTATTTTGACTTAGCATCATACTACAAAATCCACACCAGTTCTTTGATCACATGCACAAACCCTTAAACGTAATGATCTAAATAAGACTAGCATACATACATAGCAAGTGAAGTTGTGATGATGTTGGCAATCAGTCATAGGTTCTGTAATGTGAAGCTAACAGAGGATAATAATTTTATTGTGAGATACTCATGTAATTAATATATAGATCTCTCGATAGAAATAAGCCAAAAAGATGACTAGTTTAAAGTCATGATTAAACAACTAATTATGTTATAACCTAACATCATTTATAAAGAGAAATTAAAACTAAATACCCATTCTAAATTCGTCTTCCGGAATTTCTACAGTAGCCATTCCACAATGTTTTTCGCACTCATTGAGTGAAGCAAAATTGTTCTCATTGCCACTACATCCACTATAATAGAATCTGTGACACTGTTCACTTATAGTATCATAAAACCATCTTTCTCTGAATTCTTGGCAATTTCCTGGTTCTTGAGGTAACCTACATATGTCACTCCCTAAAGCAGAAACAACAACAACAAAAAAAAATAAGCTATAAAAAAAATTATTATTAACTTATAAAAAAAAAATCCTGAAATATATATAACATTATATAGATATTTTGAAAAAATGTATTTTATTAACTTTACCTTAATTTTTCTAAAGACATTCAGAAGATGTCTGGAAAAACATTTTAAGGTGGTAACACCTTAAAATGTTTTTCTAATGCACATTATCTCATGTAAGTAAAAAAACTGAGCTTCACTTGATAACAGTTTAGCATAATATACAGTGTGACCAACTGATGATGTTACCAATATCAAATTCTAAGTGGGAAGCATTCAAAGAATTAATCTTGGAAATTACTACGTTTTTCATACCGACTAAGAAATATTGTTCAAAGTTGAGACCTAAATGGATGTCAGATGAACTAATGAAGACTCGTTGCAGAGAAGAAAAATGCATGGGATGCATATAAATTATCAGGTGAGACAGAAACCTATGGTAGATATAAGCTAGTCTGTAATCAAGTCACAAAGGAGGTTAGGAAAAGGCAGATTATGAGAACTCTTTGGTAAAGGATGCAAAGAAAAACAGCAAGGAGTTCTTTACCTATGTAAACTCTAGAAGGAAAGGGATGAATCATATTGGTCCACTGGATATCGATGGTTCAACTGCTGATGATCCTGCTCAGGTAGCTAACAAACTGAATGAGTATTTTGCATCTACATTTACACATGAGGAGTAATTAAGGAAGGGGAAAGCCAGAGGTGTATTAAACTCCGGCAGTGAGCTAAATGATTTTGTAATAACTGAGAGCAAATTGGAGCAGAAATTGTTGAAGATAAACATAAGAAAGGCACCTGGGGTGGATGAGTGGAAGATCTATCCAGTTATATTAAAGGAGGCAGCAAAGGAAGTAAGCAAACCCTTAGCCATAATTATGAGAGCTTCCTTGGACTTAGGGGAGGTATCCATGGACTGGAGATGTGTAAATGTGACTCCAATTCACAAAAGAGGATCGAAGGGTGACACAAGTAACTGTTACAGACCTGTTAGTTTAACAGGTCTGTAACAGGTTAAAGGGAAATTAATGGAGACACTGGTTAAAGAAGCACTGCAGGATCATCTAGAGAAGACTTCAGTTATAGTTCAGACACACCATGGGTTTGTTAAGGGGAAGTCTTGTTTGACCAATTTGATTGGATACTATGATGTGGTCACAAAGGAACTGGATGCAAAGAATAATTTTGATATCATATACTTAGGAAGGCTTTTGATATTGTTGCACATGGAAATCTGCTGTACAAATTAGAGCAGTGTGGCTCTAATTTGCAAAGAGCAGTGTCTACTCTGCAAAGAGCAGACAATGCTCTTTGCAGATTAGTAGAGTCCCCCAGGATTCAGTGTTGGGTCCATTGTTGCTTTCTGTATTTATTAATGATATTGATGAAGGTATATCAGGCTTAATGTCTAAGTTTGCAGACAATATGAAGGTTGGCAAGATTGTTAATGATACTAATGACAGTACGCTACTGCAACAGGATCTCGAAAAGTTGAGCAGATGGGCTGAGAGTGGCAACTGAAGTTTAACATTGATGAACGCAAAGTACTGCATATGGTATGCCTAAACCAAGAGTAATTATTTCAATGTGTGGGACTACACTCAGGGATGCAGAGAATGAAAAGAACCTGGGGGTAACTGTGCAATCAGATATGTTTCTTGCTTCATATGCCTCTACTAATGCTAATAATCAGGCTAAACTATCTTGTTCAGAATTTGACAATTAGGAAAACAGATTATGCAACTTGCAAACCTATCCAAGAATGGAAGAACTCTGTGAAAGCATGCACACTCAAATATTCCATTAAGCAGGTACATTATTAACAAATGCATTACATGAGGATTTTAAGAAACCAAATTAACATTTTTAAACTGAATCTTAATATTGCTTTTTATCACTCTTTTCTTAATATTATTTATTCATATTTTGTGTTTTTGATAAGGTTACCTAATACTTTTGCTATTTAATTTATTTTTTATTATTTTTAACGATAATATTTTGCTTGGGAACCAAGTTTTAGGAATAGTTATTATTTTGGATTTTCCCCTCATTACTTCTATTTAATGGACTATCCTTAGGATTTTCTACCCAGAAACTACTATGTTTATAGTGTAAGCCTCTTTACAATAAAACTCTCTTTATAAGATGCTATCAAGCCATTCAGAATGTCTGAACAGCTCCATAGCTAATTCATTTATAAAGAGCACATTGACCAGTCCAGTTATAACTTCTCTTTATTTCAATATTACTTCTTTTCCACATAATTCTCATAAAGAATATAATAATAGCATTAGCAAAGGCACAGGAGGCAAGAAAGCTAGCTTATATAGCATCAGCCAAAAAAAAAAAAAAAAACCCTTATTTCATCCATCCACTCGCTCCAAATGTTTGTCAAGTTCTGTCAAATATCTGTCAACATGTTTTGTCAAGGTTTGTCAACAACGACAGATGAAAGTTTGTTCCGGCAATCAACCACCCACTAAAGGCAAACTTCCGCACATCTATCCTACATCTGTCTTTCCTCAATTTGAATTTATGCCCTCTCAGGTGATTATTCTGAGCAAGAGGCAGAATCCCATCAGAATTGAGCATGCTCAAACCATTCAAGGCTTTATACATCTCAATCAGATCACCTCGCAGGTGCCTAGTCTCCAGACACTGTAATTTGCAAAACTTAAGCCTTTCTTCGTAAGAGCAACCCTTTGTTCTATTCACTAATCTTGTTGCCCTTCTACTTGTTCCAGCAGCTCTACATCCTTCTTAAAATGAGGCCTCCAGACCTGTATACAGTACTCAAGGTGTGGTCTGACCATTGCCTTATACAAGGGGATAATCACCTCCTTATCCCTGCTAGTAAACTTCCTGTATATCACTGACAAGACACCATGAGCTACTCTTACAGACCGTCTGCACTGCTCAGAAAACTTCATATCTTCCTGCACAATTACCCCCAGGTCCTTTTCTTTCTCTACCACTGTCAGTGTGGTACCACAGAGTTGATACATTACTCTGGGATTACTGCTTCCCATATGTAGTACTTTACATTTGTCAATGTTAAACTTCATTTGCCACATCTCAGCACATCTGCTCAACTTTTCTGGATCCTGTTGCAGCAGTGTACTGTCCTTAGTGTCATTAACAACTCTGCCAACCTTTGTATCGTCTGCAAACTTGGACAAGCCTGATATACCATCCTGAACAAGCCTGATATACCATCATCAATATCATTTATAAATACAGAAAACAACAATGGACCCAACACTGAACCCTTAGGGACTCTACTAATAACATTAGTCCAAAAAGAGCATTGTCCATTGATTACCACTCTCTATCTTCTCCCACTCAACCATCCCTTTATCCATAGCAGCAATTTGCTTCCAATGCCACTCTGCTGCAATTTGTGCAGCAGTCTTCCATGTGCAACAGTATCAAAGGCTTTTCTAAGATCCAAACATATGATATCATGGTTATTCTTTGCATCCAGTTCCTTTGTGACTACATCATAGTATTCAATCAAATTAGTCAGACAAGACTTCCCCTTGACAAACCCATGCTGTGTCCGAGCTATAATTGAAGTCTTGTCTAGATGATCCTGCAATACTTTTTTAACCAGTGCCTCCACTAATTTCCCTGGAACAGAAGTTAAACTAACAGGTCTGTAATTACCTGTGTCTCCCTTTGATCCTCCTTTGTGGATTGGGGTCACATTTGCACATCTCCAGTCCATGGGCACCTCCCCTGAGTCCAGGGAAGCTCTCATAATTATGGCTAAGGGTTTGCTTACTTCCTTTGCTGCCTCCTTTAATATTACTGGATAGATTCCATCCACCCCCGGTGCCTTTCTTGTGTTTATCTTCAACAATTTCTCCTCCACTTTACTCTCAGTTATTACAAGATTACTGCCAGAGTTGAATACACCTCTGGCATTCCCCTCCCTGAATAACTCCTCATGTGTGAATGTCAATGCAAAATATTCATTTAGTTTGTTAGCTGCCTGAGCAGGATCATCAACAGTTGAACCATCGAGTCAAGTGGACCAATCTGATTCATCCCCCTCCTTCCAGAGTTTACATAAGTAAAGAAATCTTTGCTGTTTTCCTTTGCATCCTTTGCCAAAGATTTCTCGTAATCTGCCTTTGTCTGCCTAACCTCTTTTGTAACTTGGTTACAGACCAACTTATATCTATCATAGGCTTCTGTGTCACATGTTAATTTATATGTATCCCATGCATTTTTCTTCTCTGTCACATGTCTAATTAGTTCATCTAACATCCATTTAGGCCTAAATCTTGTACAATATTCCTTTGTTGGTATGAAAAGTCTAGTAGCTTTCAAGATTAATTCTTTGAATGCTTCCCATTTTGAATTTGCTGTTGGTAACATCATCAGTTGGTTCAACCGTATAGAATTTAAATACTGTCTCTGACCACTGTAGTCACCTTTACGAAAGCGAAAACCCTTCCCTTTACCCTTGATGGTAGTTACCTCTTTGAGTAAATCTCATAATCTTTAGTATCCCCTTAGTAATAATCTTTATTATTACTATATCTTTATATATCCTTATTTATAAACTCAACTGGAAGATGGGACTCTAAATTCATTTTCTGCAATTTCAAAAAATATACCCTTTCTTTCCTAAATATTACTTTTTTTTCATTTGGATTTCATGCTAAGAAATCAATTTTTACACAATTCATTTACTGCTGTGCACATATGAATGAGATCACGTTGGGAAACACTGATCTAATCAAGTGATGATTAATTAAATTTTATACCATGTGCAAAATGTTTGAATAAATCCAAATAGAAAATACTGACATCCACCAAAAGATGAATAATAATAACAAAAAAGAAAGATTTTGGGAATTACAGCAATAACTTCAATGGGAGGCATCCACCATCGTGAATTTCCAAAGTGTTGTCTTTCTGTTATAGCCTGCTTACTGAAAGCAAATTGACCATGCATACTCCTACAGAACCAAAAATGAGAGATAAAAATGCAAGCACATGCTTAAATACAGACAACACCCTCTAAAACCTGAAACAACTCAAACAACCTAAAATAGAAAAGGTAAATTTCCCTGTAAACTAGAACCAACCACTAAGCTTAAATGTAATGAAATATGCAACTAACTTATTAACAATGAATAATGAAAACCAAGACAAAGATTAAAATAAAACAGTCATATTTCAACTTTAAATACCAAAAAATCTAAAACTAGATAAACAAAATTAGTGAAATAAATGGAGAAACTGTCATATCAAAGAATAAGAAATTGAAAGTGGGGGGTAGAAGTAAACAGAAAATCAAATGTAAGTATAATCATTACATACTGTAACCAGCTGATGAATAATCAAATTAATGCTTTTATGCCAAATACATTTATGGTAAAGTTTGCCATAAATGTTGTGTTCAGTAGCACATCATTCAAATTGTGTAGAATGATGTATCTGTGCATAGTATTAGAATTAATAGTGGCAAATGATGAAAGAAAGCAAGCTTATACAGTAACAGCAAAAAAAAAAAAAAAAATGCTTGCCACATTACATACCATTTCCTTTAGTAATTTGTCTAGTTCTTCCTTGAATTTATTCAAACTACCGACTTGTATAATGTTAGAGATGGAAGTTTGTCCCAATAATTTCCGGTGGCAGACGGCAAATTTTCATAAAACTATCTTGTAACCATTATTCCTCAATTTTAATTTATGTCCCCTCATGAGTGCAGTCTTAGCAAGAGGAAGGAAAGAAGGATGCCATCACCACTGAGCTTACTCAATCCATTCAAAGCTTTAAATACTTCAATCAGCTCTCATTACAGGTGTCTAGTATCCAGATACTGCAATATGCAGAACTGAAGCCTTTCATGGTAAAAGCATTCTTTTGTACCCCTCACTAATCTCGTTGTCCTACTCTGCACCTATTCCAACAGATCCACACCTTTCCTAAAATGAGGCTTACAGACCTGCATGCAGTACTCAGGATGTAGGATGTGGCTTAATCATTGTTGTATACAATGGGATAACCACCTAATCTCTGCTGGCAAAATCGTGAAATGTCCTTCTAGATTGTCTGCACTGCTGAAAGAATTTCCTATCCGACTGCAAGTCTTTGTATCCTCCCCTACCCAAACTTTGGTACAGTAATTTGGGATTACTGCTACCCATATGCAGTACCTTGCATTTTTTAATGTTAAACTTCAATTGCCACTTCTCAGCATATCTGCCGAAAATTGCAGTGGTAGTATACCCTAATTACTATCATTAACCACTCTGCCTACATTTGTATCTTCTGCAAACTTACACATTAGGCTCGATATGCCTTCATCAATATCTTTAATAAATATAGAAAGCAACAATCAACAATGAGCCCAGCACTGAATCCTGCGGGACTCCACTAATAACATTAGTCCAAGAAAAGCAGTGCCCATTCATAACCATTCTCTGTCTTTTCCCACTCAACCATCTCTTCATCTGTAGCAGAAACTTGCCCTTAATGCTACACTGCTACAATTTGTACAGCAGTCATTTTATGTTCAGCAGTATCAAAATCTTTTCTGAACTCTGCGATATCAAAATATTAGAGTTCAGAAAAGAATTTTTTGTATTTTTTGCATACAGTTCCTTAGTTACTGCAGCATAGTATACAATCAAATTGGTCAGACAAGATTGCCCCTTAACAAATTCATGATATCACTGCAGTATAACTGTATTTCTGTCTAGATGGTCCTGCATTAGTTCTTTAACCAGTGCCTCTATTATTTTTGCTGCAACAGAAGTCAAGCTAACAGGTCTGTAATTGAAAAAGACTGTTTAAGTATGGTTAATGCATCTCCATCATTTCTACTAGGTAGTATGCATGCATTTTATTATACTACCTGGGTAGTAGTAGAAATAATGGATATGCATTAACCATGCTTAAACAGCCTTTTTCATACTCTTTGACATTTCGTCAAGCAATATATTTAGAGGTCTGTAATTAGTCATGTCACCCTTTGGTCCCTTCTCCTTTTATGTGAATTCAGGGATACATTTGAACATCTTCAGCCCAGAAGGAGCTGACTTGTATCCATAAGCTGACTTGTAGCCATACTAATAAGTATGGCTAAAGGTTTGCTGCTTACCTCTTTTCTTTCTCCCTTAATATAATTGGATAGATTCAATCCATTCCAGGAATCTATGGAACTTCAGTGATCATCTGGGGATTATTTTTAACTCAAATCTTTTTATATTGGCCACTGTGGGCCAGAAATTTAAAGTGTTTACTACTATGAATTCACCCCTCACAATAATTCTGAAAGGTACATCAGAATTAGAAGATCTGTGCATTTGAAGGGAAATAATTCACTGGTCGCGCATCATTTTTTCTCCCTGAAATAATTTCGACGGATTCTCATGGGAAATATGATCAAAAACTCAGATATGTGCTTAAAAAGTTATCAACACTTTGAATTTTCAAATATCGTAAGTTAATAGGTTAAAATACCGAAATCGAAGAACTTTAGTTGGTTTTACATATATTTTATCTATTTTTTTTTCTAGAACATACAGGAATTTTCTAGAGAATTTGGGAGCTCTCTACAACATTCAAGAATGTTCTGGAGCATTCTAGAACAGTGGTTCCCAAAACTGCTGAGATCTACGGACCCCCTTCAAAAATGAAAAAAATTTTGCGGACCCCCTATATATATACAAATTCAATAGAGATAGCATAAAATGGTACCTATCACGACAAATTAAAATTCAAAAACAAAACTGGCAGAGAATATCTGCAATATACAAAGGACCCTATCAGCCTCTATATAAAGCAAAGCTAATAATAATCATAATAATTCCATATTTACAAAATACAAAATCTAAAATACCAAAAAATACCGAAATACCAAATTTTACCAGTTATTATTGAATAAGGCTTATATTGAAAGGCACATCATCATGGGGCTAGCACCTCTCAATATATGCCATCAATAACAACCAAAACTATCTGTTTCTGCTAGTTATATGCTAGCCTAACCATATTTATGTTATAATAAATATAGTATAAATCATAGGATTAAGCTAAGTTGAAATTATATTAAGTTAAGTTGAAATATGAGTTGATATAAGTTCATTTAACAATAAATTATCTGAAATTAATGGCAGACTGGAAAAAATAACTGCTAGCCTTACAGATAGCAAAAACAAAAATAATTAATTTAAACATTATTAAAAATATACAAGTGTTTCCATAACCTATGAAAAAATTATAACCAAGTGTTTATGTTACTTAAGAAAAACATACAAGTGTATATAAAATATACAATAAATAAAAAATATTTTAAAATTAATATGTTTCTGTGTGTATATATGTATGAACACTAGGTTTTCTGAAAAGAAAATTCAAATTTTTATGTGTAAAACAACTCAATTTTATTCTTATTTTTAAATAAATATATAATAACTTTATTTATTTATCATCAATTTGCTATACATAGAACGAATAATTTGATCAGTTCCAGGGGGTCATTTCGCGGATCCCTTGGAACTGGTCTACGGACCCCAGTTTGGGAACCGTTGTTCTAGTATGTTGTTACGTGCATAAGAAAAGGTTGGGATGTTTCTGGAAGGTTCCAGAACTTTCAACAGAATTCTCTAGAAGTATTGTGAGCCTTCTAGAAACTTCTCTACTGGTTTTCATATGCTTGGTGCAGTACCCATACAAGTGGATACTGCAGCAAGCAAGCATTTTCATATTTCAAAAAGTGTGTGTGTGTGTTTCAAGAGTGAGTGGTGAACAAAGTGAACAAGTGTTTTGGTGAATTTGTGTTTGTAAATAAGTGTAAACCATGAACTGTGTTTAAATTAGAAATAAAAATCTACACTTTCTTAATTGTGTTCTTATGTGTGTATCTCAACCGTACAGAAATATGTTGCATTCTTGCCGAAATAAGCCTGAGCTTTTACTACATTTGCGGAGAAGTGGTATTGCAGTGGAAGCCACTGTCACAGCTTGTGAGAAAAGCTCACGAACGCTATTTTGGATGTTAGGTCAGAGATCATGAAAAAGTATGGCTCTGAAGATTTCCCATAACTTATGCTCAAGGACATTAACAGGCTAGCAGGACATTAACATTAGAGGAAGTCATAAAAAAAGTGCTTTTTGCTGTTCCAGTGTTACACATCAAAACAATTGCTACTTTTGCATGAACAATATTTCTGGTTTTTCTGGAAAATTCAAGCATACAGTAGAATATCCCAACATACCAACATACCTTCTGTTCTAAGGTCGGTTCCTCATGATGATACAATGCCAAAGCTACTAGAAACTTATGGACTTGACTCTGATTCAGGATCAGAAAAGGGATCTCCAGAAGATGCAGAATCCAGAGAGAGAACAAATCCAGCCTTTTAAACTCTAGATACTGCAAAGCCACATCTAATCACTCGGGTAGAACTGACTGATTTGGTTAGAGATTTGAACTTTTCAGAAACCAAGGATCAATTACTAGGATCACAGCTTCAGCAGTGGAATCTTCTTGAAAAGGATGTCAAGGTTTTTTTTTTTATAGGAAGAGGCAACCTAACATAACAACCTATTATTCCATGGATGGTGCTTTTTAGCATTAGTAGAGGCATTTGATGCAAGAAAGCAAGCTTATGCAGCATCAGCCAAAAAAAAAAAAAAAAAAAAAAACCCACTTCCACTTCACCCCTCTGTTCATTCAAAATACCTGTCCAGCTGAGCCTTAAACTTATTTAGGCTATCAACCTCCACGACAAAGGATGGAAGTCTGTTCCACCAACCAACCACCCGCTGGCTAAAGGCAAATTTCCGCACGTCTATCCTACATCTGTCTTTCCTCAATTTGAATTTATGCCCTCTCAGGTGATTATTCTGAGCTAGAGGAAGAATCCCATCAGCATTGAGCATGCTCAAACCATTCACGGCTTTATACACCTCTATCAGATCACCTCGCTGGTGCCTAGTCTCCAGACACTGTAATTTGCAAAACTTAAGCCTTTCTTCGTAAGAGCACCCCTTTGTTCCATTCACTAATCTTGTTGCCCTTCTCTGTACTCGTTCCAGCAGCTCTACATCCTTCTTGAAATGAGGCCTCCAGAACTGTATACAGTACTCTAGGTGTGGCCTGACCATTGCCTTATACAAGGGAATAATCACCTCCTTATCCCTGCTGGAAAAATTCCTGTATATCATTGACAATACTCCATGAGCTACTCTTTCAGCCCGTCTGCACTGCTCAGAGAACTTCATATCTGCCTGCACAACCACCCCCAAGTCCCTTTCATTCTCTACCACTGTCAGTGTAGTACCACAGAGTTGATACGTTGCTCTGGGGTTGCTGTTTCCCATGTGTAGTACTTTACATTTGTCAATGTTAAACTTCATTTGCCACCTCTCAGCCCATCTGCAAAACCTTTCCAGATCCTGTTGCAGCAGCATAGTGTCAGTAGTGTCCTTGACAACCCTGCCAACCTTTGTATCGTCTGCAAACTTGGACATTAAGCTTGATATACCATCATCAATATCATTTATAAATACAGAAAACAATAATGGACCCAACACTGAGCCCTGAGGGACTCCACTAATAACATTAGTCCACGATGAGCAGTGTCCATTGATTACCACTCTCTGTCTTCTCCCCCTCAACCACCCCTTTATCCATAGCAGCAATTTGCCTCCAATGTCACACTGCTCCAATTTGTGTAGCAGTCTTCCATGTGCAACAGTATCAAAAGCCTTTCTAAGATCCAAGTCTATAATTACTTGTGTCAGCCTTTGATCCTCCTTTGTGAATTGGGGTCACATTTGCACATTTCCAGTCTATGGGTACCTCCCCTGAGTCCAAGGAAGCTCTCATAATTATGGGAGCTAATTATCTCATAATTAACTTTGGTGTATTGCAACAATGTCCAGGAATTAATGAAAGAGTTACATCTGGAGCATGTCCCCACGCAGTGGAAGCTTTTCACTGATTCATCAAAGGTCAGTTAGAAAGAAGTTTTACTCCATAATGGAAGTAAATATCCATCTATACCATTGGCCCATGCAGTTCAAAAAACAGATGAGAAAACTACAGATTCTTTTGCAAAAAATATGCTATCAAGAATACAAATGGAATATCTCTGATGGCCTAAAAGTGGTAGCTTTGATGACTGGGTTGCAAGGTGGATACACTAAATGCTGTTGTTTTTTATGCGAAACTGCCGAGAGAAGGGTTGCCACTACAGGGTAAAAAAATGGCCAGACCATTCAGAAACTACACCAGTCCAGAAAAATGTAGCAAATCCTGTTTTGGTGGATAAGTCAACAATCTATTTACCTCAATTGCACATCAAACTAAGTTTGATAAAAAATATTTGTGAAAGCGATGGACAAAAAAGGAGAAGGATTTTCCTGTTTGAGGCAAATGTTTCCTGGAATCAGTGAGGCCAAGATAAAAGAGGAAATTTTTATAGGTCCTCATATCAAACTGCTATTCAAAGATGAGGAATTCACAAAAAAATAAAATGCTACAGAAATAAGGACAGAGCGTTGAGATGGAATGTGTTGTTAAAGCTTCATTTCCTAAATTCCCATTTAGACTTTTTTCTGGAAGACTTGGGAGCAGTTTCCGAAGAACATGGTGAAAGGTTTCACTAAGATATTTCTCAAATGGAAAAAAAAAAAGACACCAGGGAAAATAGAGTACAAATATGTTAGCACATTACTGTTGGAATCTCGTACAGGAAACACCAATGAACGATTATAAAAGGCAAAAAAATGCCTTTAAGCAAAATAAGTGTTTTGTTATCAGATAAACATTTTTGTAAACAGAATATGGTTAACTGATCCATTGTTCAATATTTAGTACTGTAACATTTTCTTAAAATATATGAAATCATTTTTACTAGAAACTTAGTTTTTGACTTTAATCTCTTCTCCCTTAAAGTTGGTGGGTGTTACAGAAATATGGTTGCCATATTTGAATTCAGCAATGTCAAATCTACAAGCAAAAGATGAATTTTAATGGAGCAAAAAAAAATGTTTGTTTTGTTTTGCCGACCAGTGTAATTTTTAAGTTCTACGCTTGTACTGGTAGCTTAAGAAAAAATTTCATATATGGATAAAACAGATAGAATTTGGATAATAAAAGAGATTAAAAAAGAAAACCACCAAAGAATGGATCAATGCAATGGTATATAAAATTACGAACATATAATGGTTATGATGTCTGATTTACTCGTTAAGAAAGTTATGATAAAAAATAAGTAAACAATGTAGAGAAAAAAGCAACCGATGACAGTGCTTCAAATTCCTGACTCACTAATGAAACTGATTACCAAATGGAGTAATTCAAAAGGAGACCTGGGAAAGAGGTAATTTTTTTAATAGTGTGGATTTATTTTTTGCATTTAATAAAGTTAATAGCACTCGTTATGATAATATAAATGATCAAAAGCAACAAAATGTAACTATTATAAAAATCAGTAGGTAATTTAAATATTTATATTTTCCTCACTTACCTGTAGTGGTGAGGCAAGTCTTCTCACAATCATCTCGGGTTTCAAATCGATTATTGTTACCATCACAGCCTCCATAAGAGAATTGTTCACATCTTTCTGAATCTTTATTATAATACCATTTGGAAAAATTATCTCTGCAAGGCCCCTCATCTTTAGATAATAGACAAACATTCACGGGAGCTATAAAAAAAAGGGAAAAAAATACAATATAAGCTAAAATGGCAAGTCTGTGGTCACTTGTGTTTAAAGGTTTGTCCATTTGCAGAAAGGGAGAGAGAGAGAGAGAGAGAGAGAGAGAGAGAGAGAGAGAGAGAGAGAGAGAGAAATAAAAAAAAAAGATGTAATTAATCCAAGGTGTGTGGGTACTAACTTAGCATTAATAGTAATTACCACAAATTACGTTATGTTGTTAAAAAGCAATAGTTTAATTTTCACAGACAGATTTGGAAACAGTTACACTTTCCATTCTCAGAGTGACTGAAGGATATTCAGGATTGCAACCTGAATAATACTAACATTGCAATGCCACCTTGAAACATAAAACCAAGAATTCAATATAAAACAAATTATGATTTTAAAAATATTTTAGGGATAATTCAATGTATAATTCAACATGGCAATCAAACAAGCATGCAGCCGGGAAACCAATGTCAGTTTTCTGCCTACATTTCCTAAATGATATGACTAGCTCCCATCTCTTCCATTGAGTATGAGTGATATCTTTTAAGGTTATGGTGTGCATCATGGCATTTTTCCATTTATGATTCCCCAGTGAGATAGCGAAAAGGATCTTGGGAGGTGATCTTGGATGTGCTCAGAGCTGGCATAAACCCGCTGTTTGCAGAAAAACATTTATGATTCGGGGCATACCACTTAGGTGGCTTTGGGCTAACCACTGCTACCTGTAGCAGAGCCTGTTTGGTAACTAGAGAAATGGATATCTTGCAAAATTTAAAGTAAAGTTAAGCAAAATTTAAAATAAAAAAATAAAATAAATACCATGGTTCGACCAGCGCAAAGCATCGTGGGAAAGGCAAAAAAGAACCGAGTCGGGAGAGGAGATCGCGCAAAGGATCATGGGAGGTGATCTTGAATTTTCTCTGAGCTCGCATAAACCTGCTGATTGAGGAAAAATGTTTATGATTTGGGTCATACCACTTAGATGGCTTTGGGCTAACCATTGCCACCTGTGGCAGAAACCTTTTGGTAAACAGAAAAATGAATATCTTGAGGGCAGTGATCTTGGATGTGCTCAGAGCTGGCATAAACCAGCTCTGAGCACATCCACGATCATTATATTACATGCACTTCAGCCTTACCAGTTGAAGCACATGTAATGTAGGCGTTACAGTACCCATCTGTATTACTGAAGCAGTTGTATATTTCCATCAAGAGGCGATTCATAAATATTTTTCCACAGCCAGCTGGGCTGGTCAAGAATATTTGAATCGGTTCGCAATTGGGAGATAACAGACTCCAAATTACATGTATAAGTAGAATATTTTGCTTGTCATTGGCCATTAAGTTGCAAAAGTACTCGTTGGTCATCAAGTTTTCGTGTTTCTTTGCAATTGCGCTGAATCGGTTGAGTGTGGCGAGCTTTAGATCCTCATTCATCTTGCTGTTTGGATAACTGTAAAAGTTTCGAAAAGGGTCTTCTTCTCCCAGTTGCGTTACAAGGCTATGCAGTGACCTGTATAGCCTTGTCATTACCGCATGCTTTGCCAGGGTCACCGTCATTGTTGTCTTGACACATTGTCTTACATATTTCAATCATTTTGCGAATGTCCAAGTCCGATTCATTTTACAACCTAGTATAAACTCTTCATTGTCATCTTAGATCTTGACACATTGTCTTACATATTTCAATCATTTTGCGAATGTCCAAGTCCGATTCATTTTACAACCTAGTATAAACTCTTCATTGTCATCTTAGATCTTGACATATTTCATCTCTGACAGTATCTTTGTTTCCTCACTGCGAAATGCAATGTGCAGCGTTAAGATCTCATGCTTGTACTCATTTAGATACCGAGCCAAGTCATAGTTTCGATAGCGTATTATGTGTGGATACTGTCGTTTCTTGCAGATCTCATTAGCAGTGCATGTGTAATTTGCGACAAAGCATGACAGAGTAACATGATCCATCATGATAATATGATTGTAACAATACAAATACTTGCATTGTTGCAATTATACTATTCAACAAATGCCCACAATCAAATGGGTAATTAGATTATTGGCCTAACCTCTCCCAAACGTTGATTTGGTAGAGTAAGCAGCGGGCATGTGTATCCTATTTATCATTAACATTTATTCGGTAGAGTTAGTAGCGTGAGTGAGCATAAATTACATTGTTCATGATTTTGTTTCTAGCTGTTTGAAATTTAGTAGGTGTCATCAAAGATGCTTACACATAAAACATCTTTCACGAGTACAGGGTACACATGCAATTTTTTTTGTTGAAAAACATCTGACCAAATCAAAATCTTAATCATTTAATCAAAAATTTGATTAAATTTCTCTTATTTTATGTACAAAGCCATTAGCTATGATTTAATTTAATTTATTCAAAAAGGTTAGAGTAAAATTCTTTGATATGCTTATCATCTCAGCTGTGCATTGCACAATTGGCTCAATGTGATGGGTTCCAGTTAAAATCCAGCTGTTTCAGACAACTTCTCGTGGATTAAAAACAGGCACAAAATTAAAAGAATGGCTTTATTTATAATTAGAATACAGCTTAAAGATTAAATAAATTAATTTAAAATAGTGTTGATCAAAATCCAAGATTTCTTTTTTAAAAGCAAAAAAGCATGGGAGCCCTTGCAAGAAAAATTAAACTTTATGCACACTTAGATTTCAGCCTTGACCTGATCTAAACTTAGATTGGCTCAAGGCTGAAATTTCAATCTTTAGACCACAGATCATAGACCATTCATGATACTGAAAATTTGATCACAAGGTGCACTGGACACTGGAATTGTGAGCACAAAGGATACAATTTTTTTCAGTTCTTTGTCAACTTTTCTTTTTTAGTCTCCAGAACAGTATTTTTGATAAGTTTGAAAATCCGAACAAATCGGAAGTCAGAACTACCCCCAGTCCTAATCAGTTTGGATTATTGATGCTCTACTGTACTTTGTCTAATTTTAACATTAATCTCAAATATGAAAGACAAAAATTGACTAAAATACTGAAACTGAAAGAAAAAAAATACTGAAAAGACAAAAATTGAAAAACAGCCAAAACCTAAAATTAAGCAAGTAACCCCCATGTCTTTTAATCGAAATTTCCTGTATATGGTATCTGTACTTAAATCTCTCTCTCTCTTGCTCAGCTATTCTGAGTCTTGTGTTGTTTGGCATTATGAGAATGCAAAGGGATGATCAACATGACCTCTATTCCCCTTTTCCATGGTTAGCAGCAGATTCAGCCATCAAGGGGAGAAAACCAACACCTGGCAGCATCCCATGGTGGTGTCGTGAGTTACAAGCCCTCTGGCAGGAAGTCAATACTAAGAGATGTGCATTCCAAAATGTCCACAGGTCATGGCCAGAAACTGAGGTCAAGGCCCTGAAACAAAGATACAGGGAGGCAAGAAACAGATATACTGCGATAATTAGGCAGAGGAAGAAACTCTCCTGGGAGCATCTTGTTTCCACTGTCGGCAACAATGAACCCTAGGGGGGGGGTGATTCGGTAGATCACCTGCAAAATCAAATGACTACATCATGGCAAGACTCCATAAACAACATTTATTATGGAGTCTTTTAAGGTTATGATGTGCATCTATCTTCACCTGGATACTGTCTTCAAGCCTTCCATGCCACGCAAGAACAACTCTAACTATGTGCTGACAATGAAAAATACCAGACAGACCAAACTGAGGGACCCTTCACGGAACTGAGCCTTGCAGCTCAGAAAATCAGGAATAGAAAATCACCCAGCCTGGCCCTCCTGGGGCCAGAGATCATTAAGAAAGTCATCAACCTACTCCTTCAATTATTCAACCACTGCCTCTGCACCGGATGGTTCCCGACTGCCTGCATGTGTTTGCCTGATACTGAAGAATCAGACTAAACAACAAACCTTCCCGGAATCATAGCACTTCTCTCAGTAATTAGCAAGACATTTGAACAACTTCTATGCCAAAGGATTGAGCATCACTATAATACAACTGGTCTCTCTTCAGACAACCAATTCGGCTTCAGGCAGAGTAGGTTCACCATCGATGCCCTAGATAGCATCGTCACTGCAGCTCACACCTGCACCCAGAAATATTTCCTAGACACCTTGATTGACTTCACCGGGGCGTTCGACACTTTATGGTAGCCGAGCATCCTGGGCAGTGCCCATTATATGAGGACCTTTGGTGCATTCTGATATCAAAAATTCAATTCATCCCAAGACTCCTGGAATCAGAGGACACCTATGCTGCATTTTCCAAATTCACCCAAGGCCTCTTCAGAAGGCATAGGACACCCCCCCCCACCACCACAGAACCTACCTGATTTTGTCTTTCCACCAATTTTCCTAGATGGCACCTGTTTCAGGATCTGTAACACCTCAGGACAAGAGCTATGACCTCTGCTGCAAATAACACCTGGTGGTCTGAATAGGGTGCTCTTACCCGATTCACTTTAACTCCCTATCCCTCGGGGGGGAGAGACTATTCCCTGTCTCCTCCCCATCACCCCTTCTTTTCCCTCTGGTGGGGCATGGGCATGCCCCACTGACTCCTGGGGTTGTCTTCTCTATTGGCCTCATACTTCTGTTTTTACCCCCAGCCTTCAGCCTCCTCTCTCTCTCTCTCTCTCTCTCTCTCTCTCTATCTTTACTACTAGTGTCAAAAAATTACTGAGCCTAATACCCAAAGTTTTAATCTTTATATTCCTTTTGTTCAAACCCAATCATTGTGTGTGTGTGTGTGTGTGTGTGTGTGTGTGTGTGTGTGTGTGTGTGTGTGTGTGTGTGTGTGTGTGTGTGTGTGTGTGTGTAAGTCTTAGCCAATGAAATCTCAGGAAACTAGGTGGCAGGATCTGCCAGAGTAAATATCTAATACTGGTGTACCTCCCCCCCCCAGGGGCACAGTGTGGAAAATGCAGAGCCCCTGGTGGGCCCACAATTTTCCACACTGTTCATCTGACTGTTTAGCCATTGGGCCCCACCAGGGGCCCAATGGCTAAAAGGTCAGATGAACAATGGTACACAACACAACGCTCTACAATATCCATACACTTTTAAATCTCTGGCCTCTACAGTGTTCTGTATCACATGACAATGTATGCTACACGGAGATGGGGGAAACCCCTGGTGTTGTTAGACCTTAAACACACTATACCAGTTTACACCTTTTAATACTGTTGTATCAGTTAAATTATTTTTAACTGAAATTAAATTTATTTAACTTGAAATTAAATTTCAAGTTGTATCAGTTAAATTATTCTCATAAAGATAAATCCTTTCATTCTTCATTCCACAGTGTTGAATATCTAGTTTCTTCTCTAATCACTCACTGTGGGTATGCTAGACAGCTCTTTAATCTTTTAACTTCTCAACTAATGTTGCTGTTACCCAAGGTTCAGTTCAGAATCTTTCTTCCATTTTTCCTCTTATACATAAGAGGAAAAATGGAAGAAAGAACTGAACTTTAATACATTAAAGATCTTTTTTTTTTCTGTTGACTAGAAATCTTATCCATAGTTTTGCTGATAATAGCACACTAAATTATACCTTCTAGTGTGAGAAACCTTGTCTTGCACAAAGAGCTTAAACTTCTCAAACACCCTCCATTATTTCCTTAAATGCTGATTTCCAGGTAATTCCTTTGAGTTGGGTGAAGAAAAGTTAGTTAACTTCAATCCTTCAAAAACTCAGTCCTGTCATTTTTTTTTGCAAAAAAAGTTTCCTCAGTGTCAAAAAAGTGGGTTTTCTTTTTTTCTCTCAGCATTACTTTTGTAAACAGTTACTGATTCTGTACAAATCTTAAATCCCTCTTACCAAGGAACCTTGTTCCCACATCTGGAGTGATCCCTCACCCCACCCAAAGCCTTCCTCAAGCTCAGATTCTGTTCAGAAGATGGCAGTCAGGTTAATTAGTGACCTGTCTTTTACGAACTCCCTCCACTCTATTTTATAGACATTTGGTTTCTGCTGCATGCCTTTTATGTGGATACTTTCGTGGGCACTGTTCTTTCAAACTGATATCTAATCCACTACTATGTTCAGACTCAAATGATCATCATCGATTCACTGTCCAACTCCAAATTCACATAACTAACTTTCTCCTTCCTCACTTATCCTTCTGCTTCTGTTTGGACAAATTTTCTTTTCACGCAGTTGTTGGTTTTTAGGAGCATTAGCAACTAAGGCCATATTGCTTCGGGATATGCGGTGGTCATTTCCTGACCTTTCCGCATCCCCCGTATTTGGTGGTTACGGGCCTGAACCTCGGTCTAATCAAGAAGCATGTGCTACTCACTGCTGCTCCTGCCCACCTGGCTATGGAGGCGCCTTTCTTTACACATGTATTTGCTGAAAGTTAAAGGTTTGTCCATAAGTAATGCTTCTTTGGCCATAAAAGTATAAAAGCAGATACAAAGTTGAAATTTATATCTTTCATGAAAAAATACTGGAAAGCATATATATATATATATATATATATATATATATATATATATATATATATTATTATTATGTATCCACTTTGTTTATCAATACATTTTTTCCCATTAGTCTTTCCAACTCACATATGCACTGTGGTAAAAGGATGGGTCCAGCTGTTGATATCATCCTATCACTGTCTTTTTCAGCATTCATAAAAATGTTTTTCATGAAGATATTCCTTCGTATGTCCAAATATATATATATATATAAAAATCAGTGGAGCAGTCAGTTATATGCAGGATAAAAGCAAATTTTCATCTGAGTCTAAAAAATTAACCAAAATTGGATCTTATTTGCCCCAAAACACTGTGGCCATAATTTTTTTGGGATGATGTAGCATTTTGAGATTTTTCTTCCACTGGATATGACAGATGTGTCCATTATGTAGACTGGTATTTAGAATAAGGGTCATAATGAAAGATTCAGGTCTCACCTGTTATCAGGCATTGAAAGTTATTGCAGTCCTCCAATAACTTTCAAATCTGGGCAGACCTTCCTACCTTCAGAATTTCATTTCTCTTGTTAACAGCTTCCATGCCCATTTGTAGCATATTTAATGTGATCTAATGTATCTAAAATGGAATGATCTGGTGCTTGCATCATTGCATATGCATTTATCGTCCTTTTATTTCATCCAAAATCTTAGTATTTTCTTCAATACACACAGACTGCTCTTCTGTGTCGCCTTTTTTCACTTTCTTACTCCAAAGGTGTTTTTCCTTCTGCTTGGAAACTTGCTCATATCCAGCGAGTTTCTAAAAAGGGTGACAAATCCCTCCTATCCAATTATCATCCCATTGCACTTACTTCTAAACTTTCTAAAGTAATGGAGAAGTAAATTAACCACCAACACTTAAACTATCTAGAAACCTTCCAACTGATGAACAATCGCCAGTATATATTCTGCCAGTATCGATGCACTGGTGATATTCTTGTTTATGTTATTCATCTATGGACAAATTCAATGGAAAAGTTTAGTGAAACTCAAGCAGTTGCTCTTGACATTTCAAAGGCTTTTGATTCTGTTTGGCATAAAGGTCTTCTAAACAAGCTTCCATCTTATGGTTTGCCAACTGTTTTTTGTAATTGGATATCCAGTTTTCTTTCTGACTGCTCACTGCGGATGATGGTAGATGGCTCTCTATATCTTCTAACTTCTCTGCTAATGCTGGTGTTCCCCAAGGTTCAGTTCTTCCTCCCACTCTGATCCTCTTTATAGCTGTCAGTGAGATTTCCATTTGGGATTAAGCATCATTCAGGCGATACTGAATCATTGCCAGATGTGAGAATTTTATTGTACTTACTTTAAAAATTATTAACTGACTGCAATAATGTTTCCATTTTATTAGTTACTTTGTTAAATAATTTTTTCCTAATAGGTTCCACATCACTGAACTTCCAAAAATATTTAAAGTGTGAATTCACTTATGAGGGGGTATCAAAAAGTTTGTACCCTTACTTAGAAATAATAGCCCTAGAAAGTAATAGCTCTAGAAAATGATTGAAAACAAGAGTAGCCTTGTGCAGGCGAAGTTTTTATGGCTCTGGCAAATAGAGAGGTTTTTTTTTATATTTTTGCTGTTTTATTGACTTAAATTGGCATATTAATTTATTTTCTAGAAGTACCATATTTCCCCATGTATAAGACGCTCCCATGTATAAGATGCACCTTAATTTTGGGGCCCGAAATTTGAAAAAAAATGTATTACATAAAGTTATTGAACTCAAGTTTTATTCATCATAAAATTCATACAACTCCTCATCACTGTCTTCATATGTTGCCTCATCCTCAGTTCCATCTATGGCATTTGAAATGCCACACTTCTTAAATGACTTGACAACGATCTCAATCTTGATATTATCCCAGGAACTTTTCACCCAGGTACAAACTTATCCTATAGTTTGTTTCTTCACTCTTCCTGCTGGTGTCAAATTGTCCCCAGAAGACTTCATCCATTGGTTCCATTCGTCTCTCACGGTAGCTTTGAAGGGTTTGTTAATGCTGACATCAAGTGGTTGGAGCTGGGATGTCAAGCCTCCAGGTATGACGGCAAGTTTTGTTTTTTGCTCTGCAGCAATCTTCTTTGTGTTTTTTGTTATGTGTACCTTGAACTGATCAAGCACCAATAGGGCAGGTTTGTGTAAGAGCCCACTTGGTCTCGTGCTCCAAACTTTCTCAAACCAGGTCTTCATCCCATCCTGATCCATCCAACCCTTGTCATGAACGTGGACAATCACTCCTCGAGGAATGTCTTCTTTTGGCATTGTTTTGCGTTTGAAAATCAGCATAGGAGGCAGCTTGGTTCCATCGCCACAACAAGCTAGAACAACTGTATAATGGCTCTTTTCATGTCTACTTGTCTTCACAGTTACAGTTTTCACCCCCTTCTTATCAACAGTTCTGTTACTTGGGACATCAAATTGAAGGGGGACTTCGTCCATATTTGCAATCTGTCCCAACTCAAACTGATGTGTCTTCCGACATTGAATGACAAAACGATGAAATTCAAGGACCTTCTGCTCATAGCTTTCAGACATCTTTTGGGCAAGTCTGGTGCGTGTATGCATGCTTAGTCCATTCCGTTTCATGAACCTGAAGCACCAATTGTGTCCTCCTTTGAAATCAGTAACTTCTTTTTCATCAGCAATTCTTCTTGCCTCATGCTGAACCATCTTTGTGGACACAGGAATTCCAATTGCCCTTTGCTCTTCAATCCATATCTTTAATTCCCTCTCTAAATCAGGACATTTTGCTGAACTTGCCTCTCATGGCCTTCTTCTGCTGTGGCGTTTTCAGTAGGGTTTCTTCTTCCCGTAGCCAGTCTTGGATTGTTTTCACACTTGGAGAAGGACCAAACTTACGTTCAATAGCACGATTTCCATTCACTTTTGCAAATTGGATCACTTTTAACTTGAATTCAGCACTGTACGAAAATCTTTTCTGAGCCATTTCTGGGCAGAAGGTGACAAAATGTAATCTAATATACCGGTAACAAGTGCGAAACAATGAGCGTAAAGACAACAAGCGCGAAAAAGTGGGAAATGCAAGTAAAAAAAATCTACAGCCCCTGTATAAGACACACCCAGTTTTTAGACCCCTAATTTTTCGAAAAAGAGTGCGTCTTATACATGGGGAAATACGGTAGCTTTATACTCCTAGTACGATACTTAATTTAATTTTTAACTTCGACAGAGATTTTATAGGTTATTACTTAGTATCGGTAAGGGTATCCAATCCATGTGTTTTACAAGTTTTTACAGCTCTGGTGAATGCAAAGTTTTTAGCTATTTTAGCCGCTTTATTGACTTAATTGTTATATTAAATTATTTTCTAAAAGTAGCTTATAGACCTAGTCAAGATCCTTGGTTTATTCTGAATTTAGATAGTGAGATTTTGGAAGTTAATTAATACTCAGTGTACATAGATTTACCGTTCGTAACTTGCCGCCATTGTTATACGATACAATGTTATATCCCGTACTAGATAGCGTTAGTTAGTATTACCGATTAATCAGTAAAATTTATTAATCTTGTTAAACTTCATTATCAATTAAATTGTACTTTTTTAACTAAATACATATAACGACTTAGATTTTACAAACATAACATTATTAATTAATACATAACTTGATATGGAAGTTATATAATGAAACTCAGAGATAATACACAACTGAAAAAAAAAAAAATATATATATATATATATATATATATAGATATATATATAGTGTTATAACTGCATTGGGCTATAAGTTTAGGGTTATATTTTGTACTGAAATTGAATTTTATTGAAATTGAATCGAAATCATGACTCAGACCAGAGCAGCAAAGAAAAAGGCTCAAGCTAATGGGAGTGCTATGGCTCAGGGGAGAACTGAGGGGGCAGTTGCCCTCTGAATCACAGCCTTTTAAAATGCACTGCTTGCTTGATGTTTGTGAAGCAATTAGGTATGGGATATGACATTGCCAAGGGGAATGTCTTAGTGTGTACGCGATGTAAGGAAATCAGGCGACAACTCAGCATTGTTATGGGCCTATATGAGAGCTTGAAGGACAGGATGGATGCCCTCGAAGGATCTAAATTGAGGGGCCCATCAAGCTCTCAGCTGCCCACATCAATGGCAGAGCTGCACTTGAACATCACGCAACACAGCGGCAACCCCAAGGCAGAATGCGCTAGTCCGACAGGAACTAGTAGTTGTCAGTGATTCTATTGTCAGGGAAATGGGGAATATATTGTGCAAAAAGGATAGGTGGAACAGGACCAGGATATGTCTGCCAGGGTCAAAGGTTGATGATATAGAGCAGATATCATATTTTAAGGGCACAAAAGGTGGTATTGTAATACATGTTGGCACTAATGATATTAAGAGTAGGAGACCGGCAGAATTACTCAACAAGGAGAGGTCACTGTTGAAAAAAAGCCGTGAATTAGGGTTGAACTTGAAAGTGTCTGCAATTCTGCCCAGGCATGATAGGAGGGAATATAGGAAGAGAACTTTGTCGATCAATTTGGCCCTGGAGCGATTGTGCAAGGTTCAAGGGGTAGAATTTTTCTCAGTCTGATCTGTGCTTGTTAACAGGAGAGACTACTTCTACAGGGATAGGATACACTTAAATAGAAAGGGTGCAAGAATATTTGCTGATGCTATCGAGGCAGTGTTAGGTGGGTTGGAAAACTGCTAGCTTGGGGGGGATACACGAACTAATAGATTAACAGTAGCAGCTGGCAAAGGTAAAAGTGATTCATGCACTGCTTCTGTTGGAATGAGCAGCAGCCTGGAAAACAAGATGCAGGATATTTAAGAGACTGCTGGGAGTCATTGCGGTACAAGGAAACACATGGGTTGTGTTAGGGTAGCTAAGAATATGAACAGGTGCATGTATACTTCTGTGTCAATGCTAGGAGTTTGGTAAATAAATTTGATGAATTTGAGGAATTGCTCAAAACATCAAAGGCAGATATTGTTGGGATATCAGAGAAGTGGTGTCACACAGATATAAAGAATGCACAAATGGAATTTGGGGAGTACAATGTGTACAGGAAGGATAGACAGGATAGGAAGGGAGGAGGGGTTATGCTATTAGTTAAGAAACACATAAAATCCAAGGAAGTGCAACCAGTCAGCATTGCTGGACAGTGCAGTGTTGAGTCAGTTTGGTGTGACATAAGCACTGGGAAATCAAAATTGGGAGTAGGAGTGTGTTATAGGCCTAATGACTCTGATGAGTATAATAAAAAACTGTACAGGGAAATAGATAAAGCCAGTAAATCAGATAGTCTTATAATGGGGGATTTTAATTTCCCGGATATTGATTGGAATTTGTGGGTTGGTCACTCACACACTAGCAAGACTTTTGTGGATTTAATGGATGATTGTTTTCTACATCAGCATGTTTGGGAGGCAACTAGAGGGAGTAATACTCTTGATCTGATTATCAGTAGTGATTCTTCATGCATTAAGAATCTGCAGATAAAGGAACCAATAGGTTCCTTTATCTGCAGGGAAGGGATTTTGCTGTCGTAAAGGCGACTATGGAGGTGTGAGACAGTATTTAAATTCTATACGGTGGGACCAACTGATGATGTTACTAACAGCAAATTCAAAATGGAAAGTATTCAAAGAATTAATCTTGGAAGCTACTAGGCTTTACATACCAACTGAGAAATATTGTTCAGGGTTTAGGCCTAAACAGATGTCAGATGAACTAATGAGACATGTGGGAGAGAAGAAAAATGCATGGGATACATATAAATTAATGGGTGACATGGAAGCCTATGACATATAAGCTGGTCTGTAACCAAGTCACAAAGGAGGTTAGGTAGGCAAAGACAGATTATGAGAAATCTTTGGCAAAAGATGCAAAGAAAAACAGAAAAGAGTTCTTTACGTATGTAAACTCTAGAAGGAAGGGGATGAATCAGATTGGTCCACTGGATATCGATGGTTCAACTGTTGATGATCCTGCTCAGAGGGCAAACAAACTAAATGAGTATTTTCCATCTACATTCACACATGAGAGGTTATTCAGGGAAGGGAATGCCAGAGGTGAACTAAACTCTGGCAGTGAACTAGATGAATTAGTAATAACTGAGAGGACAGTGGAGGAGAAATTGTTGAAGATAAACATAAGTAAGGCACCCAGGGTGGATGGGATCTATCCAGTTATATTAAAGGAGGCAGCAAAGGAAGTAAGCAAATCCTTAGCCATAATCATGAGAGCTTCCTTAGACTCAGGAAAGGTACCCATGGACTGGAGTTGTGCAAATGTGACCCCAATTTACAGAGGAGGATCAAAGTGCGACACAAGTAATTATAGACCTCTTAGTTTAACTTCTGTTCAGGGAAATTAATGGAGGCACTGGTTAAAGAAGTATTGCAGGATCATCTAGACAAGACTTCAGTTATAGCTTGAACATAGCATGGGTTTGTTTGTTATTTGGTTTTTAGGAGCATTAGCAACTAAGGCCACATTGCCATGGGTTTGTTAAGGGGAAGTCTTGTCTGACCAACTTGATTGGATACTATGATGTAGTCACAAAAGAACTGGTTGCAGGGAATAACTTTGATATCATATATTTGGATTAGAAAGGCTTTTGATACTGTTGCACATGGAAGACTGCTGCACAAATTGGAGCATTGCGGCATTGGAGGAAAATTGCTGCTATGTATAAAGGAATGGTTGAGTGGGAGAAGACAGAGAGTGGTAATCAGTGGACACTGCTCTTCGTGGACTAATGTTATTAGTGGAGTCCCTCAGGGTTCAGTTTGGGTCCATTGTTGTTTTCTGTATTTATAAATTATATTGATGATGGTATATCAGGCTTAATGTCCAAGTTTGGACACGATAAGAAGGGTGGCAGGGTTGTTAATGACACTAATGACAGTATGCTGCTGCAACAGGATCTAGAAAAGTTGAGCAGATGTGCTGAGCGGTGGCAAATGAAGTTTAACATTGACAAAGTAAAGTACTACATATGGGAAGCAGTAATCCCAGAGTAACCTATCAACTCTATGGTACCACACTGACAGTGGTAGAGAATGAAAGGACCTGGCAGTAACTGTGCAGGCAGATATGAAGTTTTCTGAGCAGTGCTGATGGTCTGCAAGAGTAGTTCATGGTATCTTATCAATGATATACAGGAATTTTTCTAGCAGGGATAAGCAGGTGATTATCCCCTTGTATAAGGCAATGGTCAGCCCACACCTTGAGTACTGTATACAGGTTTGGAGAAGTCATTTTAAGAAGGATGTAGAGCTGTTGGAATGAGTACAGAGAAGGACAACATTAGTGAATGGAACAAAGGGTTGTTTTTATGAAGAAAGGTTTAAGATTTGCAGATTACAGTGTTTGGAGACTAGGCACCTGCGAAGTGATCTGATTGAGGTATATAAAGCCTTGAATTGGTGAGCATGCTCAATGTTGATGGGATTCTTCCTCTTGCTCAGAATAATCACCTGAGAGGGCATAAATTCAAATTGATGAAAGACAGTTGTAGGATAAATGTGTGAAGTTTGCATTTAGCCAGGGGGTAGTTGATTGGTGGAACAGACTTCCATCTTTTGTTGTGGAAGTTGATAGCCTAAATAAATTTAAGGCTGAGCTGGACAGGTATTTGGAGCGAACTGTTGTGTGAAATCAGAGTGTTTTTTTTTTTTTTTTTTTTTTTTTTTGGGCTGATGTTGCATAAGCTTGCTTTCTTGCATCGTATGCCTCTACTAATGATAATGCTAATGCTAAAGTTGAAATTTCTCACAGGAACTTGAATCTTTTCTATGTACGCTCCATGTATAGTAACACATCTATGGATCAGTTGTTTAATGCCTTGATCACAGAAGTCTGCATTTTTTGCCTGAAACCATGATTCCACTTCATTGATGACTTTTTGAGAAGAATAAAAGCAGTGTCCACACAATGGTTTCTTCATTACTTGAAACAAGAAGAAGTCTGATGGTGCTAGGTCAAGAGAATAGGGTGTGTGTTGCCGTATTTTGAAGCCACTCTGGGCAACAAAGTTGGTGGTGGCAACGGCCATGTGAGTCGGTGCATTGTCTGACAGAAGATGGACACCTTTGGTTAACTTTCCATGCCTTTTCTCTTTCAAAGCTAAACGTAACATTTTCAAAACATTTCTGTAGTATTCTCCAGTAAGTGTGGAACCACGTGGTAGGTAATCTGTCGGGTTAAGTCCTTTTTTGTCCCAAAACATGGACATCACCTTCTTTGTAGATGGAGTGGTTGGTCTTTGCCTTTCTGGGAGGTGGGGAGGTGTGCTTTCACTGCTCTTACATGTCTTTAGTCTCCGGATTATACTGGTACACCCAGCATTCATCATTTGTCACCAACCGATCAAAAAAGTTCTCAACATCCGTATTACACAAATCCAATAGTTGTTGAGAACATTGCATTTGACATTGCTTCTGCAACGGCGTCAGCAATTTTGGAACCCATTGTGCAGAGACCTTAGACATGTGCAGATGGTCATGTAAAATGCTGTGGGCAGACCCATAACTAATTCCCACTGCATTTGTGATGAAATGAATTGTCACACATCTGTCACTCAGCACCAGCTGCTCAACCTTTGCAACCATCTCATTGTCTGTGGATGTTGATGGCCTTCCTTGTCTTGGCTCATGAAAGACTCTTGTATGACTGCACTGGAACTCCTGTTTCCACTTTTTTAGTGTCATAGAATGGACAATTCTGCCCATACACAGCTTTCATTTCTTCGTCAATTTTCCGAGCTTTCGTGCCCTGCAAATGCAGGAACTTGATCACTGCTCGATACTCCACTTTTTCAACCATAGTGTCCTTCCCCAGATTCCAGGCTCCACGTCTGGTATATGATCACCTGTGGGAATGAAATTTCACATGTTAATTATTGAATATGTAGCCAACTTATGTTAAAAATGGCATCTATCTGCTGATGTTTTATCTAGTTCAGGGTACGAACTTTTTGATACCCCCCTCGTATTTATTTTAATCTTTGTTCTTGTTAAATATATTAATTATATTTTATAGGTCTTCAAAGAGTCACCTGAAGACTGTAGTACAAGATGAAGAAGCTGAGGCTGGAAATGGTTCCTCTCTTCCACAGTAACCTCATAGTGCTGGTGGAGCTATTGGTGGAATGCAGATAGTGGAATCTGATAATGAAGAGAAGCAATCAATTTTTGATTACTGCAGGTTAGAAGTTTCTGAGTGATGTATTTTTGGTGCAGATTTTTAAACGTTTTTTTAACGAAACCAATACAGCCAGGCCTTGCATAATGTGAGTTCAGTTAATGTGTTTTTCAGTTAAGACTATTTGAAAAAATTATACCATTTTTCGCTTTACATGATGCAAATTTCCGGTTAACAGAATCTTTTTTTAAGTGATGTTGAAAAAGATTTGAATCATCCGCTAAGCTATTCAGGTGGCAGATGACTTTCATCAACTGGTGAAATACCACCACTTTGATTATTGGAGGCTTGAAGTGGTGAAACCCATGTTTAGTCTCTAGAGCAAAGTTTCCGGCATCCCCCTCCCCCCATACTTCTCCTTTAACCCATGCATGGTACTAAGTACTATAGGTTTTGATACCTTTCGTGTTTGGGGTTTTCATAAAAAAAAAAAAAAAAAAAAAAAGCTTACCACATGTCGGACGGGTAATAAACAAGTGTTTGCCCACTGCCTGCTTCCGTGTGTTCCATCAACGGAAGCAGACGCGTTACTTGTTTTTCTCCTGTTAATAAAGTCATGTGCAGACTTGCATTTAAATCTACTTTTTAAATGCAAAAAAAATTTTAATTTTTTAATAAGCCAGATGAAAATGTTACCACAAAGGAGATATCTTTCATATTGCAGATAACCTCAAACAAAAGGTTTGAGGTTTTCTCTGCGATATTTATTTCACCAGGACCTACAGAAGATGGTTGTCAGCTACTGGAAATTGATTGATGAAAAAAAAAAAAAGCCAACACTGTTCAAATGACTCTTTTCCAATATTTCCATAATAAATAGCTTCTTCACTGTGTATTTTATGCAATAAACATTTAATTCTATAATTATTTTCATTATCTTTTACATGGCATACAGTTAAAAAGTTATTTAAAGGGTATTTTTAAAATTCTTTACAGACATTCCTGAAGGTCTGTAAAGAATTCGATTAACATGTTTCTGTTTGCGCAATGCACTCGTGGGACAAATTAATCATGTTAATTGAAGCCAGCCTATATATATATATAGGGGTCCATAGATCTCAGTAATTTGGGAATCACTGCATTAGAGGAAGAAAGGGATCTGGAGGCCTCATTTTAAGAAGGATGTAGAGCTGTTGGAACGAGTACAGAGAAGGGCAACAAGATTAATGAATGAAACAAAGGGTTGCTCTTATGGAGAAAGGCTTAAGTTTTGAAAATTACAGTGTCTGGAGACTAGGCACCTGTGAGGTGATCTGATTTAGGTGTATAAAGCCTTGAATGGTTTGAGCATGCTTAATGCAGATGGGATTCTTCCTCTTGCTCAAAATAATCGCCTGAGAGGGCATAAATTCAAATTGAGGAAAGACGGTTGTAGGATAGATGTGTGGAAGTTTGCCTTTAGCCAGCGGGTGGTTGATTGGTGGAACAAACTTCCATCTGTCGTTGTAGAAGTTGATAGCTTAAATATATTCAAGGCAGAACTTGACAAACATTTGGAGTGAGTGGATGGGTGAAATAAGGGTGTGTGTGTGTGTGTTTTTTTTTTTTGGCTGATGCTATATAAGCTTGCTTTCTTGTATCATGTGCCTTTGCTAATGCTAATGCTAATAATACAAGCAGATATGAAGTTTTCTGAGCAAGGTAAACAGGCAGCCAGGAAAGCCCATGGTGTCCTATTGATGGTTTATCAAACATTATCCTGTAGAGATATGCAGGTCATAGTCCCACTGTATATGGCAATTGCAAGACCACATTTGGTATAATGTCTTCAAGTATGGTGACCTCATCTGAAAAAAGACATTGAGCTTCTAAAGGGTCAAAAGATAAATATCTCGCATGGTGAGACCAGCAGATGAGTGACCTTATGAGGAAAGACTCCAAATATGTGGGCTACAGAGCTTGGCACCTGAAAAGTGTCCTGATTGAGGTTTATAAGGCTCTGAGAGGGGTTAGCAAAATTAACAAAGGCAGAATTTTCACTGTTATACAGAATTCCAGAACTCGTGGGCATAAATTCAAATTACAGAGGAAGAGGTTTAGAATAGATTGTAGAAAGTTTTCTTTTAGCCAGCAAGTCAGTGACCACTGTAACAGGTTGCCTTCATGGGTAGAGACTGACAATTTGGAAAAATTCCAAGGACAACTGGATAATTACCTATGTGAGGAAGCAGATAATTTGTATGTTCTCATCTATTCCCTTTTTTTTTTTTTTTTTTGGCCAGTGCAGCAAAAGCCTACAGCTTCCTTGCACTGTATGGGTATTGCTATTATTATTATATAGTTTTCCAAAAACACATTGCACATGTTAACCAAGCATTAGGAGTATTGGCTATTTTAAAGTATGTATGCATGCATGCAGGTAAAAAGGTGAAACATGCATAAATATATGACTAATTGCATGTATGTATTAAATAAATGTGGAACCAATTTAAAAATCTCTCCATGCCAATGTATGAGTACTAAAAGAATGGAACTTAAAATGTTTTTACCTTCTTCTGTAACAGAAACACACTGCTGAATGCAATCCAACTCTGAATCAAAGTTGTTATCATTCCCCTGACAACCACCATATGTAAACTGCTTACAATGGTTATCAGAGTAATCATAATACCATCTTGGAAATGAGCCTCTGCATGGTCCAACTCGATATGGTTGTTCACAGGTATCTGTAAAAAAATTATATAACAATATGGGTATAATCAAAACTCTATTCCAGATTCTACCTAACTTATTAACACCAAAAGTTCACAGAAACACATATAATATTATATACCTTTAAGTACAAGGTGTTCGGAAAGTCACTATACACTTGTACAGCAGCAACACGTAAAATGATATGATTGATATAAGTTGCTGTGCACCATCGTGTAGTGTGATACGAGACCCCCGTGCACCTAATTGTGCATGTCAAGGTCAGTTGGCTGTGAGACAGCTATTTTGCAGTCAACTGTGGAGCGTGTTAATGATGGTTGTGTCATTGGAGGAGGGTATTTTTTGGTTGAGTATGATTTTAATGAGTATGGCGAGTATACAAAGCATCCAAGAAAACTTTTCTAAGAAATTTCCAAACGCCATAGTACTACATCGGCATGCTGTGTGGGCATTAACAGACTAACTTTGTGAGAAGAATGCTGTACCCAATGTGGAGCATAGTGGAAGGCCACTGAAACTGACAGAAGAGAAATTTCTGGATATTTCAGATTTAATGCTGTGAAGTCCTTCAAAACCAATGCAGAAGTTGTCACGGAAGCAAAATCAGTCTTGCAACTGCACACTTGGCAGGTAAGGAAGAAGCCATGCCTTTTCTCATATAAAATCAGTTTTCCAAAAATTAAAAGCAGTAGATCACCAAAAGCAACTACATTACTGCCACTGGTTTCAATAGTTCATCACTGAAAATACCAATGGTATTCTGGATCTTACATTCCTCACTGATGAAGTATGGCTTTTGTCAGGTTCATTTTGTTTTGTTCATTATGTGAATGCTCATACTCAACTATGATATCCGAAAATCCAAACAGTCTACATCAAACATTTCTCCATCAGCAGAAGGTTGATGTTTGGGTTGCTATCTCCAGAAGAAGACGAAGAATCATTAGGCCTGTCAATAAAATGATAACCTCTGAATGTTACTGTTCCAATGTTCTCTACCAATTTATTGGTGAACTGAATGAGGATGAAATCAAGAAAGATTGTTTCAGAAAGATTCCACCACTGCTCATACTGCTAGACAATTGATGACACTCCTATGAAAAATTTTTGCCGTTCGAATAATCTCTAAAAAATCTGTGCTCCCCCACCCCAATTCACCAGACTTGAATCCACCTGATTTTTATTTGTGGGGAGCAGTAAAAAATAAAGTTTAAGAAGAAAACCCATAATCATGTCAGGAACTCCAAACTTCCATAACTGTTTATGTCAGAGGCATTGTACAATCAGGCCTTGAATGGGTTGAGCACGCTGAATTCTGATGGGATCCTTCCACTTTTTCAGATTACGAACCTAAGGGGGCACAAATTCAAATTAAGAAAAGACAGATGTAGAATAGATGTCCGGAAATTTGCCTTTAGCCAGCGGGTGGTTAATTGCTGAAACAAACTTCCATCTGTCGTTGTGGAAGTTGACAGGTTAAATAAATTTAAGGAGGAACTGGACAGGCATTTGGAGGGAATGGTGTGATTTTTTTTTTTTTTTGGCTGATGCTGCATAAGCTCATACACTTGCTTTCTTGCATCACATGCCACTACTGCCACTACTACTACTACAAGAACTAAAGAGGTTTAAATAAAATTAAAAGTGCTCAGGCCTGTTTGGATGACTGTGGAGGTCAATTTCAATATCTATTGTGATCGACTACTTATGTAAGTAAAACTGGGTAATAACAGACAATTTGTAATAATAACATTAAAATCTTACTTTCCTTTGAAATAGATGTATAGTGACTTTCCGAACGGCATATATAAAAAATTGAAAAAAGTATGTCTAAAGATTGATATTAAAAAACAATTAGGGTATATGGAAGAAGAGCTAAAAATGATAATTTAAATGAATATACATGGTAACAACTATATACAGTGAAACAGATTCTATATGGCAGACAAGACAGAAAAATAGGGTTATGTGAAAAAAGTGAAAGTAGAATTATTGAGAGAGAGACAGAGAGAGAGCGCACCATGCTCAGTAAACAAGTTGCATCTTTAATCCAGTGAGTAATGTATAGTGCAGTGCAATTCCAAATCACTGTTATTATTATTTGTCTTTAAATTCTTGGCATATCAAAGTCTTTAGGTGACTGAAGCCCTGTATTTCTGGCTTTAGAGCCTGGGGTATAAATGGCTTTTGAAAACTAGGTGAATGATTTATTTAGTTCTAGGCAGAGAGACACATCTGTTCTCGAATGAGGGAGATGGAACCACCCTGTGTCTCCATTTCTAGCACTCATTATAACCCACCTTGAATAATAACATGGAGTTATGCCTTATCCCAACAAAGTCACCTATGTGGCAGTTTAGCTGGCATGATACACTGCTGTATGCCACTCATTTAGTTAGGTCTGAACTGATTTCCATTGATGCCAGGATAAATTTTTAAAGTTCACTTAAATGAAGGCTGTAGTTAGCTGATATCGGGTGGAGTGAATATGGTTTTACTCCAAGAATTATTCCAGGTTTGTCTGCCAACACAATATGCAAACCAGCCAGTGAGCACCCATCTCTACAGTCAACTACACAACATGGGTATCAGCAACAAGCCTGGATGCTGTTAAAATAATCTGTCTGGCAACATCCTATCCATTTCAAAAACTTCCTGTTTAAGAATACATAATTTTCTTCCAAAATGTGGTAGGGCAGCAACTTGTTGCCAAATTACATTCCCAAAGTTATGATGAATCCTAAGCACAGATAATATTTCTTATTTTCCTCACACTGTGGTTCAAAAATGCCATCTTGGATGCCATCTAATCAATTTGGAGGATTCAAGAGGGACTTCTGTAATAGTTTACAAATTTCTTTCAGTTGTCACTGACCCAGTATACCACATCTTTCTGAACTGGTATTCAATCTCCCTTTTACAAACCTAAGCTGTGATTACTTTATGGCTTCACTCCTATCAAGATGATTTGATATTACTTTTTTTAACTATTTTGATTCATTTATTTCAAAAAGAAGTGATATTCTGAGTGCACTCAGAATAGGGGAAAAAAAAAAACTGGAAAACCAAAAGGGGAAACATAAAAAAAAAAAAAACACTATTCGTGCATTTCCTTCTTCCCACAGGTCCACATCCAGTGGCCTTTTGAATTTTCTCAAGCTGTCAACCTGAAAACTACCTATGAAGGCAACTTTATTCCAATGATTAATAACAAAGCTGTTAACTACTTTATAACTCATTGGCTGAAGAAAAACTTCCTACAGGCTTGTCTATAATATTTTAGGAGGAATAAATTAAAACTGAGGGGAAAACCCCTCAGTTTTAATTTATTCCTCCTAATTCTAATGTTACTTTATACCATGAATATTTTACCTTCACTTATTTTAGAGATACCTCTAAGAGCCATATAATTCCAAACAGATTTCCATTAGTAACCTAGTTACCAAGAGCTGTAATCCACATATTCAAAGTCTCTCCTCTTAAGGATGCCCTTTAGCCAACCTCACCATACTGCCTATCTTTGGACCCATTCAAGAAGCTGATATCGTTTCTTAAATACGGCCTTTTTTGACTCTTATTGCACTTAGATACAATAGTCTAAGTGCAGTAACAATTGCCTTACAATGGACTTATAATCTCTCATCTCCAAAAGGAAATGTTCTATAAATGATCAACAGGATACCATGACTCCTCTTTTCCATTTGGCAGCATTACACTACACAGAGAAATTCATGCCTGCCTGTATGTTAAGTGTGAAAACTTTTTTCCACTACCATTTTTTAATTCAATTAACCGCTCACCAAATCTTCACATCATTTGCGAATTTTGACATCATGCTCCGTATTCCTTCATCAATGTTATTTAAGAATATTAGAAAGAACTGCAGTTCAAGCATTAATCAATTCTTATGGACCCCCATTCTGACTCCTATCTGATTTTGAAGAGTAATGATTAATTACATTCTGCATCATTGTGTGATTCATCTAAAGATCATGCAGAACTGAATCTAATGTAGGTCTCAGCAAATCTGTTCAAGATCTAGGTGCTGGATGTGAAAAGTTAATCACCAGGTGTATGGGAGGGTAAGAATAGTATTAGTATTAATGGTGGAAAATGATGCAAGAAAGCAAGCTTATATAGCATCAGCAAAAAAAAAAAAAAAAAACCTCTTCCCATTTTACCTATCCATCCCCTCCAACAGTTTGTCCAATTCTTCCTCGAATTTATTCCAGCTATCCACTTCCACAACATCAAATGGAAGTTTGTTCTAGCAATCCACCACCTGGCTAAAGGCAAACCTCTGTGCATTTATTCTTCAACCATACTTCCACAATTTGAATTTACAGCCCCCTCATATGTGTAGTCTGAGTAAGAGGAAGAATCCCATCAGCACTGAACTTGCTCAATCCATTCAAAGCCTTAAATATCTCAATCAGATTGCCTCGCAGGTACCTAGTCTCCAGATGCTGCAATTTGCAGAAATGAAGCCTTTCTTGGTAAGAGCCCTAAGAATATTTTGGACTTGATCATCACCCATGAACCAGATGAAAAAACAGGGCTGACAACACAGAAACCATTAGCAGGGAATGATCACAGAGCTCTAAGATGCATGATGAAGAAAGAGAGTGAGAGAGGTAGTAATTGTTAAAGGTAAAGGAATGGATTTTAAGTTTAGGGAAGGAAACCATGACAGCTTAAGATAGGCCTCTATCAACTGGGGTAATAGCACAAATACTTTAGAATTAGGGTATACCTTTAAAACTATAGTCACAAAAGCCAAGAATGCTCTAATACCATTAAGAAAATATAGGATGACAAGAAGGATGAATAATGAGCTGGCCATTTTAACCCAGCAGTGGTGGTAGGTCACCTCCCTCAAACATAACATTTCCATGTTAACTGTTAATCAATGAAAAAATTCTGAAAACTTTCTACCTTTCTAAATACAATCAAACTTTTACTACAATGGTGGAAAATGATGCAAGAAAGCAAGCTTATACAGCATCAGCCAAAAAAAAAATAGTTTCTGATGTAATTTTCTTATGGATTTCATCTGAAAATTGGGTAGAAGAATCTGTCAGGTGCCCCACCACCGTTTTTGCAACAATTTGACTTTCTTACAAAGAATGGCATGGTACAAATCAAGCGTTGATGCTGTGTTTGTTTAAAGCTTCAGATTACAGTAAACCCCCGCTATTCGCAGGGGTTACGTTCCTGAGAAATGTCGCGAATACCGAAAACGTGAATACTGAGTTATGGCTCCCATAGTAATAAAGGGGTTCCGTTCTAAAGTATGTAATATATAAGAAAAACTAGTCTAAAATTTTGTCTATGTATGTATTATATGTACCTTCATAATATGACTATGTACATAGACAGTACATAGTGAAATGCAAGCATATGGCATCGAAATGAAAATAAGAAACAATTTAATATTAAATGTAATATTTATTAGAAATTTCAAACAAATCTTTCAAATCAGCGCCTTTGCTAGCTAAAAACCTTATCCCGCCAGTGCTATCACCAATTTCTAATTTAACATCATGAGTTACAGAGCAAATTTTTGAAGCAATTAGCACATTTTCACGGACACTACGGCGGATTTTTTCTTCCAATTTTTTGATTGATCGTACCGTTAACTCATTTTATGATGTTTTATAATGTTTTGCCACTGAGGAGACACTTTCACCATTAGAAAATTTGTCTAATAACTCAATTTTATTCGCTAATGTCATCACCTTTGATCTTTTCACATTTCCCTTGTTATTCGTAGCCATATTTTTGTATGGGTTAGAAAGAACTTGTCCACAATAAAGTCACTTTCTTCCGTTAACACACTCGAAAAAGTCTATTTTACACTGCAAAACGGTAGATTTATCACTTTTGTAAGCATATCAATTTATAAATTGATATGTAATATATAAGAATTATAAAGTAATAATATATAATTTATAAATTGATATGCTTACAAACAACATTTTATAATTGACAACTGCAATTATAAATTGATAAATTTATTCAATTTATAAGCATATAAATTAAAAGCAAACGACGAAACCTTCCATGACAAGCGCATAACACATACTGAACAAGGATTAGCGAGAAACATCCACGCTTGCGATTTTGTCACCCACTGAGTGCTGTTTTGACCGGGAAAGATAATTTTAGCCACGTCCATGTTTTTTTATGGCGGAAAATATTCACGGCGCTTTAAAATTCACAATTTTTTAGGTTTCATTTTATATTAAATCAGCGATCGCGAATACAGATACCGCGAATAGCGGGGGTTTACTGTACTTGTTTTTTCCCCTTCCACTAGGTCAATAAATATCTATTATCTAACCACAGCTATTTTTGATAGATTTATTTTTGTTTTCACAGCATAAAGACAATAACACAAAACTCAATATTCTATCAAAACAGCCACTACTCTGGAGGAAACAACATAAGTAGTTTCAAATTCCATGCACTATAAAGGGAGTCAGATTTGAAATACATTTTGAAATAAGCCTGAAAATGTAAGTAACTAATAGTATTGAATATATATAATGTATTTTTTAATTTTTTAATAATATTTATATACATAATAAGCAGAAATATATGAGCATGCACAATTTGAAAATTTCACATGCTTAACAGTCTTTTAAATTGAAAAATGGAAAAGACTAAAACATTGATATTTCTATTTTATGTCTAATACATTTTTTTGCAATTTTTAGCAAAATTAATATTTTTTAAGATGGCTGTGTTAAAAATAAATGTGTAAAAACCCACTGCGTGTTTTAAAAATTTTAATATTTTTAAAACTTATACAGTTACACATAATAAGTATTTCAATCCATTAAGAAAAGATGAAATGTTGGTACTATCCAAGCAGAATTAAAAAAAAAAAAAAAAAACCTAAAACATTTTCAAAAAATTAAAAAGAAAATGGGTATCTGTTATATCTGTTAGGTGTCCTGCCATCATCTTTGCTACAAATGGGGCATCCTTGTTGCTGGGTTAAAAGAGCAGGAGAAAATTTCATGGGAAAGTTATAGAGCAATAAAAAGTACTGATGCCTATAATAGTATAAGTTTATCTATAATAGCATAACAGAAAAGGTTAAACTGAAAAGGCTGATTATAGGAAATTATGGACTAGGAGAGCAAACAGGGACAAGGAGTTTTTCACATATGAGGATACAAAGAAAAAAAGATAAAAGTCAAATCTGACCCTGGTATAACTGGGGTGGAAAGTCTTAGATAACCAAACCAATGTTGCTGATGAATTAAACAGGCACTTTGCAGCAATAGTTACAGAAGAAAGACCATCATGGTCATGAGAAACTGTGTGAATGAAGCTGGGAAACATAAATACAGTGAAATTGAAATTTCAGATTATTTATTACAAAAACATTCAAGCCTAAAGGCAAGTTACACGAGTTTATAGCATATAACCAGTAATATTGAAAGGGGAGGGCAGCATTAAATCATTAAGATCAATTATAACGGCATTACTGGACTCAAGGAGAGACTACCTTGGATACAGAAGTGCCAATGTATCGCCAATACATAAAGTTAGTTAGAATTAGCAAGGGCACATGATGCAAGACAGCAAGCTTATATAGCATCGATCGGCCAAAAAAAAAACACACACACACACACACACACCCTTCTCATTTCACCCATCTACTCACTCCAAATGTTTGTCTAGTTCTGCCTTGAATCTGTTTAAGCTATCAACTTCTACAACGACAGATGGAAGTTTGTTCCAGCAATCAACCACCCGCTGGCTAAAGGCAAACTTCTGCACATCTATCCTACAACTGTCCTTCCTCAATTTGAATTTATGTCCCCTCAGGCAATTATTCTGAGCAAGAAGAAGAATCCCATCAGCATTGAGCATGCTCAAACCATTCAAGGCTTTATACACCTCAATCAGGTAACCTCACAGGTGCGTAGTCTCCAGACACTGTAATTTGCAAAACTTAAGCCTTTCTTCGTAAGAGCAACCCTTTGTTTCATTCACTAATCTTGTTGCCCTTCTCTGTACTCGTTCCAACAGCTCTACATCCTTCTTAAAATGAGGCCTCCAGACCTGTATACAGTACTCAAGGTGTGGCCTGACCATTGCCTTATACAAGGGGATAATCATTTCCTTATCTCTGCTAGAAAAATTCCTGTATATCATTGACAAGACACCATGAGCTTCATATCTGTCTGCACAATTAGTTCCAAGAGTGAAGTGGGTAACTAATTATCGGTCAATCTGATTTTGGTGGTAGGAAAAAATTAATGAGGCAATGATAAAGAATGAAACAAAAGATTGTTCACATAAAAATGCAACTCTGAAGGAGAGATAAAAATGCAACTCTGAAGGAAACATAATACAGTTTTGTAAAGGGAAAATCATATTTAACCAACCTGATTATGTATATCTTAGTGCACTTGCATCATTTATACACAGCCAATTAAAGATTAGCAAATTCGCAATAGCGGCATCATTTAAGTTACATCTCATATTGTGAATACCTTCACGATGAGTTGCCATGACATTGCACTACTTCAAATAAGTAATGCTTCATCCGAAGGAGAAGACTGTTGTTACTTATTCTCAGTGGATACCACCACCACCCAGACGGCACTGTTTCAGGGCTATTTTGTATTTGTGTGGGATAATAACTCGACTATGCAGCTGTCCCGATTAGACTTAGAAAAGCAAAAAGGTAGAGGGAAAGTAATAGTAGGAGTGGAAGAGGAAAAGAAACGGCGTAGAAGAATGAAAGGGACAGTAACTCCTTCAATTCACACCACTCAAATAGACAACGCTTCCCCAGTGGAGAAGACTGTTGTTACCTATTCTTGGAAACTCCGGACATCATTAGGCTCCCCCTGGTGCCGTTTCAGGGTTATTTGGCCCTTCTTCGGTGGGTGGGTAGGTACCCAAGTGATGTAATGATGACAAAACAGTTGTGAAGTATATCTCCACAATATGAGAGATGCCTGATGATGTATGATATAAGTTAGGACTCTAATGCATTAAGGGCTTATGCCTCAAGCTGCGAAAGAGTTAGACTATGTATATCTTAGTGCATTTGCATCATTTATACACAGCCAATTAGAGATTAGCAAATTTGCAATAGCGGCATCGTTTAAGTTACATCTCATATTGTAAATACCTTCACGACGGGTTGCCATGACATTGCACTACTTCAAAAAAGTAACACTTCACTTGAAGGAGAAGACTGTTGTTACTTATTCTCAGTGGATACCACCACCGAGACGGCACCGTTTCAGGGCTATTTGGCCCTTCTTCAGTGGGTGGTAGGTGCCCAAGTGATGTAATGATGGCAAAACAGTTATGAAGTATAACTCCACAATATGAGAGATGCCTGATGGTGTATAAGATGAATTAAGACTATAATGCATTAGGGCTTAGTCTAACTCTCTCACAGTCTGAGGTATAAGCCCTAATGCATTATATTATGCTTTTGTTTATTGACAGGAATGAGATGTTTTTCAGGGCAAACTTAATGGCATGGAGTGCAGCAGTATAACTGCGCATTCAGCTATTTCGTCCTTCTTCGGTGGGTGGGTAGGTACCCAAGTGATATAATGATGGGTGCCGAATAGTCCTGAAATGGTGCTGTCTGGGTGCTGGTATCCACTGAGAATAAGTAACAACAGTCTTCTGGCAAATGAACTTTAACATTGACAAATGTAAAGTGCTACATATCTGAAGCAGTAATCCCAGAGTTGGTAGAGAATGAAAAGGACCTGGGGGTAATTATGCAGGCAGATATGAAGTTTTCTGAGCAGTGCAGACGGGCTGCAAGAGTGGCTCATGGTGTCTTGTCAGTGATATACAGGAATTTTTTTAGCAGGGATAAGGAGGTTATTATCCCCTTGTATAAGGCAATGGTCAGGCCACACCTTGAGTACTGTATACAGGTCTCATTTTAAGAAGGATATAGAGCTGTTGGAACGAGTACAGAGAAGGGCAACAAGATTAGTGAATGGAACAAAGGGTTGCTCTTACGAAGAAAGGCTTAAGTTTTGCAAATTACAGCATCTGGAGACTAGGCACCTGCGAGGTGATCTGATTGAGGTGTATAAAGCCTTGAATGGTTTGAGCATGCTCAATGCAATGGGATTCTTTGTCTTGCTCAGAATAATCGCCTGAGAGGGCATAAATTCAAATCGAGGAAAGACTGTAGGACAGATGTGCGGAAGTTTGCCTTTAGCCAGCGGGTGGTTGATTGCTGGAACAAACTTCCATCTGTTGTTGTAGAAGTTGATAGCGTAAATAGATTCAAGGCAGAACTTGACAAACATTTGGAGCAAGTGGATGGGTGAAATAAGAGGTTTTTTTTTTTTTTTTTTTGGCTGATGCTATATAAGCTTGCTTTCTTGCATCATGTGCCTTTGCTAATGCTAATGTTGCCTCTTCCTCTCGGTTTTTCCTTCCATTATATTCTTCAACAGAAAGTTTTCCCTTCTTACTATATGACCAAAAAACTTCAGTTTTCTTTTGTTGATACTATGAAGAAGAATTTTAAGCCTGCCAATTTTATTCAATACCCACTAATTGGTTCTTCGATCCAATTAAGAAATACGCAGTATTTTCCAGTAACACCACATTTCAAATGCTTCGATTTTCTTCCTGTCAACTCTTTTCAAATTCAATCCTTCACATAAGTGGCAACTGGAAAAATTAATGAATCAATGATTCTCAGCTTCGTCTTTAGGGGTAGATCATGATCTCTCCATAATTTTATCAGATCAGCGACCAATGTTTTAGCAATTGCCTGTTGTCTCTTTACATTGTTTGAGCAGTCACTATTTTTAAGCTGTAAGATTGGGAATTTACATGGAAAATCCTTAGATGGATTGCAGAATGGTTCTAGTACAGGAAGCAGAGGGTTGGGACTAATGGTTAGTCTTCAGATTGGGCTAACTTAAGAAGTGATGTTTCTCAATGATCAGTAGTGGGTCCACCATTTTTTATGATTTTCTTAAATTACATCAATGAATGGATATAGGATGCGATGTTAAAATTTTCAGATGATGTCAAGATTAGTTGATGAGTTAATGATCAGCACCATGCAGTGCTTCTTTCTTCATGATGATTTAGACACTCTTCAGAATGGTCAGAAAAGTGGCAGCTTGCATTGCATTAAAACTGTGTTTTTAATGCAGAAAAATGCAGGGTCTTACACTTGGGGAATAGCAAGTTCAGGTTGCTGTTAGCATAGATAGGTGAGCATGCATTTATTCCAAAAAAACAATTAAATACAGCGAGCTGTCTCACAATGCAAGTGACTGTTGCATTCTTCAATGCACCCATTCCAGGCTTAACACAACATACAATGTACAATAACTTGAGTACACATGCTGCACAGCAACCGTGATCTGAATAAACTCATAAAGCAGATGTGGCCAAAACTGTAGCTCACAAGCTGCATTCAGATCTTTGCCACTTGAATCACAGCTACAAGGGAAACATGGACTGGGAAAATTCACATTTCAAAATGATTTTGATTAACAGGAAATCATTTAAAAAAAAAAACTCACAGGCGGCAACAAAATATCTAATGATTTTAATACAAGTTGGAATTTTTCAATAAATCCATCCAATTTCTAACTTTTATTCATACTAAAATAAATAGACAGCTATGTCTTGAGTTTTAAAAATACCAAAAATTCCCATAAAAAATTGTGACTTTATTCATGTGCATTTTTTCTACTGACTGGTAAAGACAGTTTCACCTCCAAAATGTCTGTTTCCCTACTTTTCAAACAGAAACTAAGACATGAAATTAATCATAATAATTCAACTCCAATTTTTTTGGCTCTATTTTCCATATCACATTATAATGGGTTATAAGTTAATATATATATTTTTTACTTTATTTGTTAAAGAGCAAAGTGTAGTTAAAATAAAGTTATTAAAAAATGCACCCATTCAGATCAATCTGAACCAGAAACAAAAAAAAAAAAAAAAAAAAAAAAAAAAAAATAGTTTCTGTTTTTGAAACAAAATTTTTTTGTTTCAAAAACAAAATCAATTTTGAAATGGCTCAATCTGAAAGAAAATTTTTACTGCTTATATGAATTTTATTTATTAAACATCACTTACATACTCTGAATGCTGCATCTCTCTAACCTTCAAAAATTATCACATGCAGATTTCCAGCCTTCAAAGCCTATATTGTGTATCACGCAAGCATTCAAAGACTATCGTGTGCAATTCTCAGGATTATTGTTTGGCCATCTCTGTTATAAGGATGGTGTCAATTTCAGTTAGTGTAATTTTTTTGGAACTAATTTTATTTTACACAGCTCTCATTTCCACATTAACTGAATATTGTTATTAACTTTTTATTTTGCTTACAAGTTTCTAGAACAAAACAGTTTAAACATAACTGTCTTGTCGAAGTTAGCTCTTAATTAAACTGCCTTGTGTATAAAGATAAGGTAAGCAGTAGCCGTTATCAATCCACTGCAGGATGGAAGCTTCCTCAACAATTCATGTTGAGGGAAATGGACCATAATCTGCCACGCTGGTCCAGTACGGGTTGGCAGATCGATCGTATTTAGCAGTCATGGTCTACTCAAAGAGCTTGTGCTACTGCACTCCTGCCCCTTGACCACTCAGCTATAGAGCCTTGTGTATACAACATTATTATTATTTTTTTTTTTTGTAGCTAGAAAACAGAACAAGAATTTTATTTAACAAAAATTAGGTTATGCATACAACTTTGAATAAAATTCAAAATAAAAAATAAACCTACCCAATGATTCTTGATGAATACAAGTCTGTTCACATGCTTCTTTGCTTTTAAAACGATTATTATTACCTAAACAACCACTATAAACAAAAGACTCACAAGTTCCACTTCCAATATTATAGTACCAAGACGACTGAACATTTTTACAAGATCCTTCAACTTTGGGAAGAAGACATGCATCTGGGGGAGAAAAGAGCAAAATACAAATGCACAAATGAAAGATTCATAATTACTTAATTCTATTATATTCAAATACACTTTTGAATATCATCACTAGTCAAAAAATATATTTAAAATTGTTGGTTTTCTGCAATTTTTATAAACGGTACTTTCTGTTATAGGGTGTAACAGAAAGATCATACTTCACAGGATCATTTCTGTAGTATGATTAATGAGTTCGGACCCTGAAACTCACAGCAAACTTCTGTTACAGTGTGTAACAGAAAGGTAACAGGGTGTTACCTTTTCTTTTACACCCTGTTAGTTAGCTGCATTCCTTATATCTATACAATTCAAAATTCATTTAAATAAAAAAAATTATTTACAGCATAATGTAAACATAATAGGCTGTGAAAATGTTATTGGACTACTTAACTGACAGGAGGAGCAGAGAAAAATTTTGATTCGGTAAAGTTTCAGCATCTATGGCTTCTCATTCAAATTTATGTCTAGACAAGTATCCAACTTGTCTAGAGTCCATAATTTGGAAAGCCTAGGTTCTGATGAAATTACATGTATATTATCTTTTGATATTAGGCACAGAACATAGTACATGATGCTGCCATTAAGTTATTTTTTAAACAAACAAACAAAAAAAACAAAAAAAAAGTAGTCTCATATTAGTGTTCTAGAGAGCATTATTTGAAATCTTTCCTCCTTTATTTCTGGCCTATGTATATTTATTTTGTCTAGCGCTGCTAATCTGTATATATAATTTGCAAATTTACATAATTTTGTAAATTTGCAAAAATACCTAATGACTGACAAAAATTACTCCCTTTCTTTGTTAAAACTAGTTTATAAATTTAATTTTTAGTTTATTAATTTATTAATTTTTGTCTTAACAAAAATTAATAGCCCCTTAAATTTAGTAAACATAGTCAATTCTAAAGCGAGAGGTAAAGCCAAGCTCTGTCACTGTCAGTGGCGGGGCAATAGTGTCACCACTAGACAGTATAGACAGAAAAATATAACAGAGTAGCATTATTTTATACCACTATTTCAATACCCACTTTGAAATAGTACCCCAGTGTTCCAAATATAAAGCTATCTTATACATGTACATTATGCACGTGTGTAAATGTATTATATAGGATGTTCTGATAATGGTAGGACAAACTTTGCAGATCAGTTCCACACACCAGAACAATGAAAAGAGTGACTGCAAATGCTTAAATTTTGAGCAATGGTCTCTTTTTAGTATTAGTAACCCTACAGAATACATTGAAGTCAGAAGCTTTCTTGCACTCTATGGCCAATACTAATAAGGGCCATTACCAGGGCTGTACTTATAACTAGGCACATGAGGCACTAGCTGGGCCCCCCCTTTCCTCTTGTTGAGAATTTCTACTCACAATGGGCCTTTGAATATATATTACAAGAAGAAAAAGGTGTTCTAACGTCTGCAAATAAATTATTTAATTCAAACAAATATTTATTTTAATTACCATTTCTCTGCCAAATAAATTATTTGTCTATATTTACATAGATATTTATTTGATTCAAATAAATTTTTATTTCTATACAGGTGACCCCTGCTTAACGCTGATAATTCGTTCCAGAAAAACAGAGAGCTAAGTGAATCCGCGCTAAGCGAGCACCGCATTCCCATAAGGTAACATATGTATTTGTGAGTTGCGGTCGGTGCCATAGGATATTTTCTAATCAATAATAAACGGTAGTGAAAAGATGCACAAATGTCGGTCAAAATATTTAATATTCAAATATTTGTACATATAAAATATTCTGCATTACATACGTATATAATTATGTGGTAACTACTTACATATCAAAATTAAACTTAAAATTCCAATTAAAATCATGAATTTAATTGATCTAAATTGATTTAATTTAATTGATAAATTTAATCATGAAAAATGTGTCGATTTTGGGTTGAACTTTGGTCGTCTTCCAAATAAACTAAAAGGGGTATTAATTTTAAATTCCCCACAGCGTTACCATCCAACAATAAAGTCAACCGATCCTTCGCCACTTTGAAACCTGGCATGTTTTTTTCTTCTTTCAATATGAAACTTCTTTTAGGCATTCGTTTCCATAAAAGTCCAGATTCATCTATGTTAAAAACTTGTTGAGAAGTATAACACATAATGACCCTCTTCAATAATTTTAACAAGTTCTTTTTTGAAAGTTTTGGCTCCTTGATCTGCACTTGCAGCTTCTGCCTGGATTTTAAATCTATTCAAACAGCTCTTACTAGTTTTAAGTGGTTCCACACTTTTTTTTTTTTTTTAGGTGAGTTTTCTTCAGATCATTATATTGGCTAATCTCTCTCTCTCTGTTTTTTTTTTTATAATTATTAACTTAACTGAATTCTGCATTGGATATTATCTTCAATAAAATTAGTTAGTCTTTCCATTTCAATCCTAATAGCCGGCCTAGTTGCACCCTAGTTGCTTGCAGTGGAACAGCTATCTTTCCCGCTGCTAAAATTAATTCTTTATTTTTTTTTATAATTGTTCTTACAGTTAAACTTACAAGTCCTAAATTATTGCACACATCCACTTGTCTTTGACCGGAATCGATTCGCTTCAAAATGTCTAATTTAATTTTCAAATTCAGTCTTTTTCTTACATTTATAGTCTTATAGTCGTACTGCGCCCAGACATTGTTGCTTTTTCATTCTTATCGGCCATTTTTAACTCTTCGAAAATGTAACTGCGTTGGTTGCATTAATTATGATACAATGTTCAAGTAAACTGTCCATTACGCACGATGTCTAATACTGTACTGAGTGATGACTAGACTTCAGATAAATGCATATAACGCAAATATTACAAGCAATATACTTGATCATTTTTTAAAATGTTGATCTCGGAACTACGTAACAAGTCACTGTACTGCAATTAAATTAGCGTGCGAGAAAATTTCACTGAGCGTGGGAAAATTTCTCAAGTCGGCATGGGAAACGTTTTAATGCTGTTTTGCTATTCATTTTCAAGCTATCAACTCCATCAAATGAAACAATTTCGTTAAATATGCCAAAAATGCAATCTGTAAAAGAGCGTTATAGTGATCTGTGACAGCATTATAGTCAGATACGGGTTATAATATATGAACAGTGCAGTGTTATAGCGAATCAGCGTAAAGTGAACCGCGTTATAACGGGGGCCTGCTGTATATGAGTGTGCAAAAAATATTTAGCACCCCTCTGTCATAACGCTAACAGAAACTACAGATGGAAACAGACATTTCATAGAAATAACAGAGATTTGGGGAGAGGATGTTTTTATCTTTATTTCCTAGAACAGTGTTTTTAAAGTGAGGTCCTCAGATCCTTGGGGGGCAGAGCTGTTGACAGAGGGCTTGCGAGTAATATTTTTTATTTAAAAAAATAACTTATTGAATACTTTTTAAATTAATTTTATGTGAATTTAAATTAAAATATCTAAATTTAAGCACCCTGTACAAATATTTATGTAAATATTAAAATAGTTCTGTTTTAGGTAAGAAAATAATGTAGTAAGAATAATATATAGCAACAGCATTACTATTCTTCAAAGAAACTCTTCATCTCAGATAAATGGCATGGCTGGCAGCTAAGCACGGGCTGATAACTGTTATTCCTTATACATCGTTCATTCAGAACAACAGAACTAAATCCTAATATATTCTCACATGACTTGTGTTCCCCAAAGCAACTTACTTTGAGAACAGAATCCTATAGTAGACCAGAAATGCTAACATCAACTGCAAGTTTATTTAGTTAACTGAATGTGCTTTTGTGTAGGAAATTCTGTTTCCACTTTTGGGTAACAATAGATATACCATTTAATTTCATATATACATGGAATCTGTGTTTTTTTTTTTTTTTTTTTTTACCTTTTGAAATTTAATTATTAATTTCCACATAATGTTCTTTCACAACTTATAATAAATAAATAAATTAATAATAAAGGTTCAGTTCTTTCTCCCACTCTTTTCTTCTTATATATATTAATGACCTTGCACTCACTGAAAATCCCATTAATAGCTTTGCTGATGACAGCACACTACATTTCACCTTCCAGTCTGAGAAACCTTGTCCTGTATAAACTGCTTTAACTTCTTGAATATCAACCACTAATTCCTTAAGTGCTTATCTCCAGGTAATTTCTAATGGAACAAAGAACATTTTTTTAACTTTAATCCTTCTAAAATTCTTATTTCTCAAAGTCTACTGCTTCTATGTTCATCTTTGATGATAACCAGAGTTCTAGACAAGAACTCTGAGTTGCATTTTAACATGACAGACCAACACAGATGCAAGTTAAAAACACTGGAGAAGAATGTTATACATAACTACAGACAGTAAAACTGAAGGATTACTGAAATATGACTAGTTATCTATCATATTTTAGTAATAAAGTAGACTTCTGAAGAGTAGACTTCTCATGGTTTCTGAGAAATTCAGGGGTATTGTTTACAGGAACATTACAAAATATGAACAAATATCACTCGTAATGAATTACATGTATTTCGTTTTTCCATCTGACCAAGACTTCAGAGGACCACAGAGATCCTAATTAATCATTCCAAAATAATCAAGAGTCTACAGCAGTGGTTTTCAACCGGGAATGTTGCTGAGGCACCTTAGGGTGCCTCAACAACATTCCATGAGTGCCACGTAATTTGGGTTTAAATTACTTAAACTTATTATTATTTTTTAATTTATATGTTTATTTCATTATAAAAAAAGTGCACAGTATCTTTTTAATTTTGCGGTGATCTATATAATTGATGTTTACTTAGTACCTCTGTATAAAGAATAAAATTATATACTGTATATATATATATAAGCTAAATTAAAATAGAATATTGCCAGTAGCATGGCAAACCAGTAGAGTGAAAATGAACTGAACCAAATAAAATAACAATAACAGAAAAATATGGGGTGGTTAAAGAAGAAAAGGGTAGTGTTGAAGCAACATTCCTAAAATAATTTAGAAATTAAGCCAATTAAGAGAAATTTAGCGGTGCCCCCTCAATGGCACCCATTTCCGAATTATGTAAAATCTCACTAAGGTGGAAACGTAAACTAACAACATTACATGACCAAATAAACTGAAAATTAATAAAATAAAATAAAATAGACTGACCATTATGCCCCATCTTGACAGAGGACCACGAGGCCAATAATAGTCAGAGAATCACTGCATTTCGAACGCTAAACAAATCCATGCAACGACAGAATGCTATTAAGATCAAACTGCCGATGCAATAGATTTGCATAGTGGTGGTCCTTATGCAGCGAAAAATAATAAAACAGAAAGCCTAGTACTTCCATGGCAAAACCACACCACTGACAAAACAATAGTTGAACAGAAAATATATAGAGACAAATTAGGCTATAGGATATATATATATATATAATTTGTATTATGAAATGTAATTTTTAATAAATATCATATAACATATATATATTTTTAATATTACACACACACACACACACACACACACACACACACACACACACACACACACACACACACACACACACACACACACACACACACACACACACACACACACAGAATCGGATCTAACAGGCAGAAAATAGAGTAAGAGTGCCACAAAATAAATAAATTACTTAGGGGTGCCGTTATTAAAAAAAGGTTGAAAACCACTGGTCTACAGCATTATCTAATTTAAAACTAAAACCAATATTTTTAAATCAGTCCACATTTGACTTATATTAAACAGACTTACCACTTCCTTCTGGGGTAACACATATTTGCTCACATTCTACCTGAGTATTAAAGCGATTTTTATTGCCATTGCATCCTCCATACCAAAAACGACTACATCCGCCATATGTCATATCAAAAAACCACTTAACAGTAAAGTTCTGACAGGAACCAACGTCACTACTCAAACTGCAAATCTCTGTTTAAAGAAAAAACAAGCATTAAAATATGTGAATTATAAACATAAATTATTTTTAATTAATTAACCATGCACACACACACACACACGCGCGCGCACACACACACACACACACACACGCGCGCGCACACACACACACACACACGCACACACACACACACACACACTACATAGCATGGAAAGAAAAGCAGATTCATTTCAAGCATGTTCAGATGTAGCTTCTGTAATTATAATTATAAATGCAGTATTATGGTCAAAAGTCTGTATCAGGAAGGTAATAATTATTTAGGTTATTATTATAAATGAAATCAATAAAATTATTCCATCTGTCATTAGTACTGCATAGTTTTATAAATACTATGTACAGGATGCTCTTCCCAATTATGGTTATGCTCCTTTGCTCCTGGGAAAGAATATAAATAAATTTTCTGTTTATACTCCAGGTCAGAGGAGTTTACAAGGCAAAGAAAATATAACAAACAGCACTGTATTCAGTAATTCACGGGCTTAAACACAATCACTCAAGGTAGGTGTACTTGTGCACCCTCATGCCTGACCACTCAGCTATGGCGACCTCATAGAGGAGGAATCTGCACTTGAATTCTCGTGATATGATGGGAAAATATGGAGAAGGTTCTTGAATCATCCAATATTTAACCTCAAAGATAAACAAAGTACAAATTCATAAAAAAATCATATAAAAAGAAACAGTACTGCCCTATAAGGGATCTAGCTTTCATTTGAAAACACTGAAATTGATTAAATCATTGAATGAAAGCCTAACCAAAATCAAAACAAACTTCCTGAGGCTTATGTTCAAGTGCAATATATCTATAAAACCTTCCAGTCAGTTAAGTTACATTTTGGGCCCAGGAGGGAAAGCAGAATTACAAAAATTAATAAGAAACAATGAAAAATTCCAAAGATGAGTTACGGCACAGGAACGAAATTAAGGCTTAGGGACCACAAAAATCAAGCTGAAACTTTACATATGATGCAATACACTGATGATTACCATGTATTGCATCATATATAAAGTTTCAATAATGGATTACAAGGATATTATCAAATAAGTTAACTTTATTAACACAAAATCACCAAACTGAACAGTTTGCAGAAAGATAACAGATGGTGCTATCTATTAGAGATCTACTGAAAATTCCAATCCCTTCCCCCAATCAAAAAAAAAAAAAAAAAAACCCTGGAGGAAACTAAAATGAGGATTTTTATGAATGGGTACGTCATCGTGTATACATAAGATGTATATACACATTGCAACTTAATATGTTTCAAACATTTCTAATGTGAAAAGTGAAGAGGTACGCCAAACAATAAGAAAAACATTTTACTGTGTGTAATTAATATTATTTATTAGCTTTTAGACATCTAAGTTCTCTATTGTTATTGTTTATATCTCTAAATTTATAAAATGCAATGAAGTGTTTCTCTTATTCTATGCTTCGAATAGCCTTTACATTACATTCCTGCATTTTTAAAATATTTATATACATTTTTTAGGATAGCTATTTTCCATAAAATTTTATGATAATTACAAATCATATTTTACATCAAATATATTTATATAATTTGAATAAAATATAATCAGCACAGGGAACTCCGTACAAGATATTTTATTTTATTAATAATTATTGGCCATTTTATTCAAAATTTCAGGATAATTTTAAAACTCCAAAGAAATAAATACTCTTTATCTGTGTGATTCTGTGAGGGCTGTTCCAGATTTATGATACTTTTTTTTCCCTTCTACTTCTGAAAAGTGATGTAGCATTCACGATACACTGCAGAAGTTGGCAATAGTATTCATGGGAATAATGATGTAGTAAACATTCTCTTCACTGCAGACAGTAGTGGGTAGCTTTTAATAGTGGGTCTCAAATATGCTTGGCTTTGTTTCTGGAGAAAAGAATCTGTGCAGAGTTGAATAATGTAGTTGCTGAAGATGAAATGCTAATGAAAAGAAAAGACAGCATCTGAACTCACAAATGATGAAATGGGTTTTCCACTAAGATGCCAAAACCAATGTTTATTTTCAACTGGAAAAACCCAACCAAATCAAATCCTTTGGAAAGGTTATAATAATTTCCTTCACTGGAAGCAGGGCCAGATTTCCCATTAGGCACCATAGGCACAGTGCATAGAGCCTATGAAATTTTTAGGGCCAACGAAGGAAGGCAAAAATTAAAAAAAAAAACAAAAAAAAACAGTTCACTCTTTTCACTGTGACAAACAAAAAACGAGCTGAGAAAACATGCGCAATTGGCTCTAGAAGCTTCAATTCAATACGCATAGGCTATCTAGTGCAGTGTTTCTCAAACTTTTTTAGTCACGGAACACTTTTCATCTCACAACATATTCATGGAACACTTATGAAACACAAGTTTAGCTGGAGCCAAAGAACTATTTTCTGATATTTTATTACATATAATGCACTGATCATCAGGAGCATCTTTATTTCCAACACATGTAAAGCCAAAATTCAAATAACTGTCATCATACTTTTGTTTTGGTCTTTTATTAGTTGGTTCCTGTTTTATCATTTCGGATTTTTGGGGAACAAAAGGCTGCGATTGTTCATCCTCACTTTGAAGTGTGTTCGTTTTCATCGACCACAGTTGCACTACTATAAGTACTTTGCTTCTCATTTTAAAGTTCCTTTTTCCAACCACAAATCCATTTTAATAATAATATTTCGAAATTTTAATAATTATCAAAAAAAATTTTTACAAGGAAGTGAGTTTAGTTATGATATCGGTTCGTTTCCCACTCTCCTTCAACCCGCGTACTCCAGGCTAAACTGCATACGAATGGCATATCAGATCACTTACATTGCTACTTTTTCATAGATGTTAGTACCTCTATGCAAAGCCCGCCAAAATAAAGTGTTCTCCGCTGTCTATTTGATTATTAGTCTATGCCAGTATATTTATAACCGGAAAAAAAAAAAAAAAAAAAAAAATATGTTAAATATTATAATGATACAAAAGTGGTGTACGCTACAAATATGCAAAATTTATTTATTTCTTTTAAAATTATTAATTACGATTTTTCACAGAACACTTGCTCACATCTCATGGAACAATAATGTTCCATGAGATGTGAGCAAGAAATTGCTAGATCAGCGTTTTCTCAAACTGTGTTTGAGAAATGCTGATCTAGCGACTACTCTCGAAACTAGAAAAATTGAAGTGATGGTCGCTCCGTCAATTGAGGTGGTTTATCATTTATTATACTTGAAACTTGAGTAGTGTTAATTGACATGATTAGCAATCAAAGCATTAAAATAGAAGAAACATTTTAATCCCCCAGCACATTCAGAGTAAAAGTGCCTAGGGCCTATGAATATCAAAATCTATGCACACTTATACTAAATATCTAAATATTGTGTGTGAAAATCAGCCTACTGAGTGTGAAAATTCAATGTGCATAGGTTACAACAATATTGGTATACTTGCATGTATACCAATGCTAGAAGTATAGTTAATAAATTTGATGAATTTGAGGTGTTGGTCAAGACATCAAAGGGATATTGTTGGGATATCAGAGACGTGGTGTCACACAGATATAAGGAATGCCGAACTGGAATTTGGGGAGTACAATGTGTACAGAAATGATAGACAGGATAGGAAGGGAGGAGGTGTTATGCTGTTAATTAAGAAAAACATAAAATCAAAAGAAGTGCATCCAGTTGATATAGATGAACAGTGCACTGTTGAGTCAGTTTGGTGTGACATAAGCACTGCGAAAGCAAAAATAAGAGTAGGAGTGTGTTATAGGCTTAATGACTCGAATGAGTAGAATGAACAATTGTACAGAGAAATAGAGTGGGCTAGTAAATCGGAATGTCTTATAATGGGGGATTTTAACTTCCCAGATATTGACTGGAACTTGTGGGTTGGGCACTCACACACTAGTCAGACTTTTATGGATTTATTGGATGATTGTTTTCTGCAGCAGCATCATCGAGAGGCAACCAGAAAAAGTAATACTCTTGATCTGGTTATCAGCAGTGATCATTCATGTATTAGGAATTTGCAGATAAAAGAACCACTAGGTGGCAGTGATCACAGTGTACTGACGTGGGATTTACTTAAAGATTTAATTACCATCAGGGGTAAAGGAAAGGGTTTTTGCTTCCGTAAAGGCGAATACAGTGGTCTCCGATAGTTTTAAATTCTGTACAGTGGGATAAACTGAGGATGTTACCAACAGTAAATTCTAAGTGGGAAGCATTCAAGGAATTAATCGTGGAAGCTACTAAAAGTTTCATACCTATTAAGAAATATTGTTCAAGGTTTAGGCCTAAATGGTTGTCAAATGAACTAATGAGACTCATGACAGAGAAGAAAAATGCATGGGATGCATAAAAATTATCAAGCGACTCAGAAGCCTATGGCAGATATAAGTTAATCTGTAATCAGGTCACAAAGGAGGTTCGGCAGGCGAAGGCAGGTTACGAGAAATCCTTGGCAAAAGATGCTAAGAAAAACAGCAAGGATTTCTTTACTTATATAAACTCTAAAAGGAAGGGGATGAATCTGATTGGTCCACTTGACATTGATGGTTCGACTGTTGATGATCCTGCTCAGATAGCAAACAAACTGAATGAGTGTTTTGCATCTACATTCACACGTGAGGAATTATTAAGGTTTGAAAATGGCAGAAGGTTATCAAATTGTAGCAGGATACTTAATGATTTTTGTAATAACTGAGAGCAAAGTGGAAGAGAAACTGTTGAAGTTAAACGTAAGAAAAGCACCTGGGGTGGATGGGATCTATCCAGTTATATTAAAGGAGGCGGCAAAGCAACTAAGCAAACCCTTAGCCATAATTATGAGCGATTCCTTGGACTCAGGGGAGGTTCCCATGGACTGGAGATGTGCAAATGTATCCCCAATTCACAAAGGGGGATCGGAGAGTGACACGAGTAATTACAGACCAGTTAGTTTAACTTCTGTTCCAGGTAAAATAATGGAGTCGCTGGTTAAGGATGCATTGCAGGATCATCTAGACAAGACTGCAGCAATAATTCAGACACAGCATGGGTTTGTTAAGGGAAAGTCTTGTCTGACAAATTTCATAGGATATTATGATGTGGTTACAAAGGAACTGGATGCAAAAAATAATTTTGATATCATATATTTGGATTTCAGGAAAGCTTTTGACACTGTTGCGCATGGAAGACTATTGTACAAATTGGAGCAGAATAGTATTAATGGTAAGTTGCTACAATGGATAAAAGAATGGTTAAGTGCGAGAAGACAGAGGGTGGTAATCAATGAGTGCTGCTCTTCTTGGACTAATGTTATTAGTGGAGTCCCACAGGGTTCGGTGTTAGGTCCACTGTTGTGTTGTTTTGTATATTTATCAATGATATTGATGAAGGTATATCAGGCTTAATGTCAAAGTTTGCAGATGATACAAAGGTTGGCAGGGTTGTTAATGACAGTAATGGCAGTGTGCTACTGCAACAGGATCTAGATAATTTGGGCAGATGGGCTAAGAAGTGGCAACTGAAGTTTAATCTTGACAAATGCAAAGTACTGCATATGGGTAGAAGTAACCCCAGAGAAACGTACCAACTGTGTGGTACTACACTTAAGGTGGTAGAAAATGAAAAAGACCTGGGAGTAATTGTGCAGGCAGATATGAAGTTTTCTGAGCAATGCAGACAGGCTGCCAGGGCAGGTCTTGGGGTTTTGTCAATGATATATAGGAATTTTGCTAGCAGGGAAAAGGAGGTGATTATCCCTCTGTATAAGGCAATGGTCAGGCCACGCCTTGAGTACTGCGTACAGGTCTGGAAGTCTCATTTTAGGAAGGATGTAGATTTACTTGAGTGTGTACAGAGAAGGGCAACAAGATTGGTGAGGGGAATGAAGGGATTCTCTTATCAAGAGAGGCTTAAGTTCTGCAAATTGCAGTGGCTGGAGACTAGGCACCTGTGCGGTGATCTGATTGAGGTGTATAAGGCCTTGAATGGGTTCAGCACGCTGAATTCTGATGGGATCCTTCCACTTGTTCAGATTACGAACCTAAGGGGGCATAAATTCAAATTAAGAAAGGACAGAAGTAGAATAGATGTGTGGAAATTTGCCTTTAGCCACCGGGTGGTTAATTGCTGGAACAAACTTCCATCTGTCGTTGTGGAAGTTGATAGGTTGAATAAATTTAAGGAGGAACTGGACAGGCATTTGGAGGGAATGGTGTGATTTTTTTTTTTTTTTTTTGGCTGATGCTGCATAAGCTCATACATTTGCTTTCTTGCATCACATGCCACTACTACTACTACTACTACTATATTATATTTTTTTGCTTTGTTTTAATAACCACCACCAATATGAATTATGTGCATATATCATTAGGACTAAGCACATGTCAAAGCCAGGACTTCCACATTGATTTCATGATATCATTAATATTTTTCACATTTTAATGAAATCTGATACATTCTATATATTTCCATCATTTTTCCAGTTTTTGTTGTTTTGAATACATCAGTCTAAAACAATTTGAATTTGTTTTCTATATAAAATTTTTATTGAACTTGTAAATTAATCAAGTCCTTTGATAAAATATTTGTCGAGGGAAAGCAGGGAAAAAAAGGGATAATTCATCAGAAACGTCAGTAGCAAGCTCTAGCTGTGGTACATAAAATGTGTTAGTGCATTAGGAGTCAGATCCTTCAGCAGTTGATTGTCTGCACCATGTACTCAGTGACTTTCTTCTGCTAATCCAACCATTTTAATAAGTCACATGATCTTCTACTATGAATTACTTTGGCCACACATAATGCTCAAAAAAACTGCAAGAAACGACATGTGCAAGACATATTATTGATGTGAGCTTTCATTTATTTTTTATTAAGATAAAATTATTGCTACAAATTTACATTGCACTTAATTCAAGAAAGGACAGCACTATGCTTCTTGTTCAGGCTGCACACAAGAGGGTATAAATTCAAATTGATAAGATTATTGTAGGATTGATGTGTGTAAGTTTGCCTTTAGCAAGATGGTGATTGTTGGAATAGCTTCCATCTGGTGTAGTGGAAGTGTGTCATCCCAATAATTCAAAGAAAAACTAGACAAGCTATTAGAGGGGATGAACAGGTGATGTGGGCAGTTTTTTTTTGGCTGATGTTGTATAAACTTGCTTCCTTGCATAATTTGTCTCCATTAATACTATTACTAATTGCACTGATTCTCAGCTTCCAAATTTTGAACAATGGCCCAAATAAACTTTAAACAGCAATTAATGATGTTGGGTCAACAGTTTTGTGGTACATGCATTCTCCATTGTGGAGGGCACTGTTAGTTTTGATTTCCCATTTAATTAATATTTTAGTCCAGTAGTTCTCAAACTATGTTACACTAGGTTTACAGAACACTAGTTCTATGCAAGCTGGACAAAGATTTTCTACTGCTGAACTGGAAATATTAATGGATAGAATTTTCCCAATTTTAACTTTTTCTTCCACAAATTTTTCTTAAATCTTTGGTGACTGCTACTACTTGTCTGCTAGCAAGTAATATCACATGACAAAATGAATGAAGAAGAAGGAAACAAATATTAAGGATGGGAATTTAATAAGGTACAACATGAAGTTTCGAGATGCAGATGATTTCAAGATGAATATTATGTAACATATGTTTCTATTAAAATTTACGTTATAATGCCATAATTGGAATAATTATGGATGAATTGGAAAAATGGATGGGATGCATATAAATTATTAGTTAGTCTGTAATCAAGTCACAAAGGAAATTATGCAAGCTAGGGCAAATTATGAGAAATTTTTGGCAAAGGATGCAAAGAAAAATAGCAAAAGATTTCCTTTCTAGTGTAAACACTAGAAGGAAGGGGATGAATCACATAGGTCCACTTGATATTGATGGTTCAACTGCTGATGATGCTGCTCAAGATACTGACAAGCTAAATAAGTATTTTGCATCTACATTCACACATGAGGAATTCTTTAGGGGGAATGGAGGCCAGAGGTTTTTTCAAACTATATAAAGGAGATATAGGATTTTAAAATAACCAAGAGGAAACTGAAGAGAAATTGCTAAAGTTAAATGTAAGAAAAGCACCTGGGCAGGATGAACTCTATCCAATTATATTAAGAGAGGCAGCAAAGGAGATAAACAAACCCTTATTTATAATTATGAGAGTATCTTTGGATTCAGGGAAGTCCTCGTGGACTGGAGATATGCAAATGTAACTTCACTTCATAAAGGGGGATCAAAGAGTGACATGAGTAATTACAGACCTGTTAGCTTAACTTCTGTTCCAGGGAAAATAATGGAGTCACTGGTTAAAGAAGTAATGAAGGGCCATCTAGACATGAGTGCAGTTATACTTCAGTCACAGAATGGGTTTGTCAAGGGGCGACCTTGTCTGACCAATTTGATTAGATACTAATGATGCAACGACAAAGGAGTATCAAAGCTTTTGATGCTGCTGCACATAATTTAATGCTGTACAAATTGGAGCAGTGTGACATTAAGGGCAAGTTACTGCTATGAATAAAGGGATGATTGAGTGGGAGAAAACAGAGAGTTGTTATCAATGAGCACTACTCTTCGTGGACTAATGTTATCACTGGATTCCCTTAGGGTTTGATGCTGGGCCTGTTTTTGTTTTCTTTCTACCTAGTGGCAGTTCCAGAAGACTTTTGTTTAGTGTGCTATTTTTAATGTTTAGTGGGCCCACTGTTGTTTTCTTTATTTCTTAATGATACTGATGAAGGTATATCAGTATAATATAGGCTGAAGGTATAGGCGTAATGGCTAAATTTTCAGATGATATGAAGGTTGGCATGGTGTTTAATGGCAGTAATGACAGTGTGCTACTGCAACAAGGTCTACAAAAATTAGGCACTTGGGCTGAGAAATGGCAATTGAAGTTTAACATCGACAAATATAAGCATTAGCATTAGCATTAGTAAAGGCACATGATTCAAGAAAGCAAGCTTATATAGCATCAGCCAGAATAAAAACAAATCTTCTAATTTCACCCATCCACTCACTCCAATTGTTTGTCTATTCTGCCTTGAATCTATTTAAGCTATCAATGTCTACAATGACAGATGGAAGTTTGTTCCAGCAATCAACCACACACACTGGCTAAAGGCAAACTTCTGTCCATCTATCCTACAACTGTCTTTCCTCGATTTGAATTTATGCCCTCTCAGACAATTATTCTGAGCAAGAGGAAGAATCCCATCAGCACTGAGAATGCTCAAACCATTCAAGACTTTATACACCTCAATCAGATCACCTCACAGGTGCCTAGTCTCCAGACACTGTAATTTGCAAAACTTAAGCCTTTCTCTGCACTCGCTCCAGCAGCTCTACATCATTCCTAAAATGAGGCCTACAGACCTTATACAGTACTCAAGGTATAGCCTAACCATTGCCTCATACAAGGGGATAATCACCTCCTTATCCATGCTAGAAAAATTCCTGTATATATCATTGACAAGACACCATGAGCTACTCTTGCAGACCATCTGCACTGTTCAGAAAACTTCATATCTGCCTGCACAATTACCCACAGGTCCTTTTCATTCTCTACCACTGTCAGTGTAGTACTACACAGTTAATACGTTACTCTGTGGTTACTGCTTCCCATAAGCAGCACTTTACATTTGTCAATGTTAAACTTTAGTCACCACCTCTCAGCCCATCTGCTCAATTTTTCTAGATCCTGTTGCAGCAGCATACTGTCATTAGTTGCATTAACAACCCTGCCAATCTTAGTATCGTCTGCAAACTTGGACATTAAGCCTGATATACCATCATCAATATCATTAATAAATACAGAAAACAACAATGGACCCAACACTGAACCCTGAGGGACTCCACTAATAACATTAGTCCACGAAGAGCAGTGTCCGTTGATTACCTGTAATGTTATTTGTTATTTTAGTTTTTAGGAGCATTAGCAACTAAGGCCATATTGCTCCGGGGATATGCGGTGGTCATTCCCTGACCTTTCCGCATCCTCCATATTTGGTGGTCATGGGCTTGAACCCCGGTCTAATCAAGAAATGTGTGCTACGCACTGCTGCTCCTGCCCACCTGGCTACAGAGGCACCCCATTGATTACCACTCTCTGTCTTCTTCCACTCAACCATCCCTTTATCGATAGCAGCAATTTGCCTCAAATGCCACACTGCTCCAAATTGTGCAGCAGTCTTCCATGTGCAACAGTATCAAAAGCCTTTCTAAGATCCAAATATATGATATCAACGTTATTCCCTGCATCCAGTTCCTTTGTGACCACATCATAGTATCCAATCAAATTGGTCAGACAAGATTTCCCCTTATCAGAACCATGCTGTGTCTGAGCTATATATCTGACTGCACAATTACTCCCAGGTCTTTTTCAATTTCTACCACCCTAAGTGGAGTGCCACATGGTTGGTATGTTTCTCTGGGGTCACTTCTACCCATAAGCAGTACTTTGCATTTTTCAATGTTAAACTTCAGTTGCCACTTCTCAGCCCATCTGCTGAAATGTTCTAGATCCTGTTGCATTAGCGCACTGTCATTAACAACCCTACCAACCTTTGTATCATCTGCAAACTTTGACATTAAGTCTGATATACCTTCATCAATATCACTGATAAATATACAAAACAACACTGAGCCCATAACCAAACCCTGGGGGACTTCACTGATAACATTAGTCCACAAAGAGCAGAGTCTACTGATTACCACTCTCTGTCTTCTCCCACTCAAACACCCTTTTATCCATTATAGCAACTTACTCTTAATACCATACTTCTCCAATTTGTACAGTAGTCTACCAGGCATAACAGTGTCAAAAGCTTTTCTGAAATCCAAGTATATGATATCAAAATTGTTTTTTTTTTGCATCCAGTTCCTTTGTAACCACATCACAGTATCCAGTCAAAGTTGTCACTATGGATTATTACTGCAGTCTTGTCTAGATGATCCTGCAATGCATCTTTAACCACTGACTCTATTATTTTGCCCGTAACAGAAGTTAAACTAACAGATCTGTAATTACTTGTGTCATTATGTTGCACAATGTTATTCTGTCGCACGGTTGTCCCACAAACACAAAAAAAATTTTGTGAAACCCCCTGCAAATCAAGAAGCAAACCAATGACCTTAAGATCACTGCATACGTTCCAACCATAATCCTGGTATTTTATGGCATGTAGGACCTTAGACATACTTTCATGACTTTCTTTAATTCCAGCTGAATGAAACACAGGAACTGATGGAAATTTGTTGCCAAAGAAGCAGAGCTGCTTTTAAACTTAATTTTTAAGCATTTATGAATAAATGCCATTCATATGACTTATGCACGACACTTAGATCTTTCAGAAGTCCAACAATGTCTTTGCAAAAACACATACTGTCCTCCATAGCAAAATATTTCCAAAACATTTTCATGTCTTTTTTGAAACACTGAAATCTTTGTTCCTGCTGCAAGTATATTTCACTGCTGTAACCTAGAACCTAACAGTTCAGTTTGTTTGTTTTTTTGCAAATCTAAGTCTCGAACCAAATCATTCAACTCATCTTATTTCATTGTACCTCATTACCTGAACGTACTGGCTCATAGTTGACATCTTGTGAAGTGAACACTTCTGGGGAATTCTCAACTTGAACTTGATCACTATTATCTTCCCCACTACTGTTATCCCAAGTTTTTAGGGGGCACTGGTACTGGCAAAATGTCACTGTGTGGAATGAGCCGAATTGCAGAAGGTATATTTGGATAAATCATAGTGTTTACTTTTTTTAGACATACGAGATATATTTGTCATACAAAAATAGCAATCATTAATGTGGTTAGATGGCTCTTGCCAAACCACAGGTACTGCAAAAGGTAATGCTTTGAGTTTGCCATGTAACCACTTCCTAAGGTTTGTCATGCAGGTAATACAACACTTGTGAGGCACCCAAGGTTTGTCTTGATCACCAATTTTACATCTGAAATAAAATCTGAAGTAATGTCATAGATATTTTTCCATTCAGTCTTTGGGGTAAATCGTCCACAAACATAACAAAAATTGTCTGGATGATTGATACACTTCCTATGTGTCACCTTATTCATTGTAGCACTAAATAAATTTCTGAAAATGCAAATTCAGTTTTGAACACTACAATATAAAAATAACACAAATTCAATTTTTATCAGCATGTAGTACACAGATGTGGCAACTTACTAGTTCTACTCGTGTGAAAACACTGAAAGGGAAAATATTTGTGAATCGGCAGATAGAGCCGGAAATTATTTTACTGCCACTAAAAGGGTTGTGGGGCACACCCTCCAACTCTCGAGGGGCTGTTTATGTTTGGAGGATAGATTTACAACCCTGTGAATGTGTCACAATCAGTTAATACGTGGAAAACCTTGGCACAGACTACAAAAATCCTCGCCAAAAACGCTAAGTGTGCTTTCTTCGAATTGTAAATTGTTACATCGGAATTTGAACCTAAAAACCATAGGTAGAGTAGGATTGTTTATCACAAGAAAATCGAGGCCAGAATCGATTGATAAAATTAAGAGAATTAGCTTATATCTGTTAAAATAAATCAGTATGTCATACATTACTGGCTAAATTATGCGAAATTGGCATATTTTGATAAAACGTAACTCCCTCTATATTTAATAACTGTGGCTTGATGTGAAATTATCATGGTGATTTTCAAAAATCTAAGCATAAAAATTGGTTAAAAACAGCATTTAAGTTCCTGGAGGTAAAAATCGTGTTGGCTAGTGTTATTATAATAAGTAATGGCGATGCCAAAGATGGAGACTACCAACCAAAGACCAAAATCCACATATAAGATATGTCCTAACATGTTTGATGACATTGACAACACACCATTATTGATTTATCCCTTCATGGAAGAAAATCTGAATTGGGGTTGGGGTATCTTATTCATGTAATGCTTCTTGAACATTGTCCCGCTTTAGTGAAAGTTAAAAATGAGTTTTCTTTCATTATTTTGGATAGAAATATATATTATTCAGATGCCACTATAATTATTATACTGATGCCATTATAAAAATACTTTTTAATCTGATAAAAAATGCTTCACTGCATTATAGTTGTCTATCTTGCAGTCATGGCAAAGCTATGTTCCCTCCATTGACAGCAACAAGCTTTGACTTGTTGCACACTTCACTAACATCATTTTAAATCAAATAACATCACCAAGGAGGTGAATCCATTATTTATTAAACACTCAAGGCACCAGTACAACAGCTGTTGCAAGTCTTTCCAGATCTTCAGTAGGTGGCCTCTATAGGCAACATCAAGTTGAAGCAATGAATAAATGTATTGAGACTAAATGAGAAGCCAAGTAGTTTGCAGAAGAAAAACTTCTGATTAACTTCCAAGTTAATTTCTGAAAAAGTAAAGTGAATATTAAACTCTGGTGGTAGATGGTGTGGGTCCTTTGCAGCAATAAAGTAAAGCAATGAGGATTACATTTTAACAAAGGTGATTAAGGTGGTGCCTTAAGTTTTTAATGAATAATGGAAATGTTATTCAATTGCTTCCTTGGAAATGTTATTCAACTGCTTCCTTGGAAATGTTATTCAATTAAAAATGATAGAGATAATTTTAGGTCAACTAGTGGATAATGTTGTTTCTAAAGTGAGCAGCAAGACCAAGCTAGTCACTGTTAATGGGAACACAAGTTCTCCATGACAACAAGACAGACAAATATACCACAATGTAGAAATTTTTTAAGATATTACAATACCTGCATTAAAATGTAACCAATTCCTTTACTTTATTGCAAAAAAACTTTCTGTCACTATTGGAATTTCTGATAATTCTATATAACCACTGCCTTCTTTCTTGAATACTATAATATATATTCTTCAAGATTATAATATATATGTGTTTACCTCCAGTTTCCTTGGTATCAGGCAACACAATCACCTCTGGACATCCCTCAAAATTATGACCATGAGCAGCTGTAATGCCATCTGGACAACATCTATATGGTGTAGAGGCACAAGGACACCCTTCATAGTGAGTACCCCTAGCAGGAGTACGTCTATCTGGACAACAACCAAATGGAAAACTTTCACAAGGGCAACCAGTGTAATCAAGAGAACGTGCAGGAGTGAGCCCATCTGGACAACAGCCAAAGGGCAATGTGTTACATGGGCATCCCACAAAATCAGCACTTGGAGCCACTGTCTTCCTGTCAGGACAGCACCCATGTAAGGTAGTTTCACAGCTGCAACCTTCTTCATGTAGACCTAAGGCTGGAGTTACACCATCTGCACAACACCCAAATAACATTCGATTACAAAAGCAACCATCAAATTCTGGTCCCCTGGCTGGTGTGTATTTATCTTGGCAACAACCATATGGATATTGTTCACAGGTACAGCCATAATATCTATAAAAATGAACAAATGAAAACATTGACTTATCACTTAATGTAAAAAAAATAATAATAAAATATCTTACAATTACTGATGCCATAAAATTTAAATAAGCACACTTAATTAATAATGCAAAATCTGGAGACTAAAATCCGATTCAGTATGCTTTCTATTATTTCCTCATTTGTGACAACTGAATAAGCAATTTAGTTTAAATTTTTGTTGTTGTTTTTTATAATTATTTTATAATCATTTTAATAAAATAACTGAAATATAAAGGATTTCAGTTAAATTTAAAAATTTATACCTCTTCTAATAAAAGTGCATTATTTTCATGGATAATTTTCAATAAAACAGGCGTTATATTAAGAGCATAAATTTATAATAAAAAAAAATTCAAATTTTTAAAAATCTAAAATTTTTTTAGATTTTAAGTGTAAATCCAAAATCATCATGGAGCAGTAAAAACAGCAGCAATAATCTCTCACATTTTTCATACATATTATATGAACACTGTATGTCAAATAGATTTTACTATTAAGTTTATAAATACAGTTGATAAATGCATAAATACAGTTCATAAATGGAGCAGTAACAAGAGCAGCAATCAACTCTCACATGAGATAATCTGTTTTTTGGCATGTTTTCATTCATATCATATGAACACTCTATGTAAAATTTATTTTACTATTAAGTTCATAAATACAGATAAATATTTTTATGGTTTCATAACATTAAATAACATAAAAATAAGTTTGTTTACAACAAAAGAAAGTTTTTTTTATCTACTAGTGTACATAAAATACACAACAAAAAGAATTCTTATGATATATGGATGGCACTAATTAAACCTTTGAACCGATATTAGCATTGGCATTAGAAGATGCATATGATGCAAGAAAGCAAGCTTATATAATATCAGCCAAAAAAAAAATAAATAAATAAAATATTCACCCATCCATTAACTCCAAATACTGAGCTTGCTTGAACTACTCAAGACCATAAACACCTCAATCAAATCACCTCACAGGTACCTAGTCTCCAGACACTGCAATTTGCAGAACTTAAGCCTTTCTTTGTAAGAGCAACCATTTGTTCCATTCACCAATCTCATTGCCCTTCTCTATACTAGTTCCAGCAGCTCTACATCCTTCCTAAAATGAGGCCTCCAGACCTGTATATAGAACTCAAGGTTTGGCCTGACCATTGCCTTATACAAGGGGATAATTACCTCCTTATCCCTGCTAGAAAAATTACTGTTTATCATTGACAAGACACTATGAGCTACTCTTTCAGACTGTCTGCATTGCTCAGAAAACTTCATATCTGACTGCACAATTACCCCCAGGTCTTTTTCATTCTTTACCACCCCTGAGTGTAGCATCACTCAGTTGATACATTACTCTGGGGTTACAACAAAATTTATAGCTTTTTTTAACAATAAGATTTTAAAATAATATCTTTACTGCAATATACAGTAAATATGGAAGGTATCAGATCATGATCACTCATGATCTAATGAAGTATACAAATACAAAAGAATGTTTTGCTCAGAAAAAACACTATAGCAACTTTAGATTTCAGTGCAACAGCTTTAGAATTGTACTAAACTCCAAAGACATTGAGAATCATTATTACTGTATGATTAAGATATATATTTAAATTAGACATACAATCAATTAAGGTTATTTTTTGAAGTTTTTTCTTTGTGCTTATGAAATGTAGCGTGCACTAAAGGTATAGTTTTAAGCATTTATTTGCACATATTTGCTTATTTTTGTAATTAATTATATAAATATTTAAAAATGATACAATAACATTAAGCTGGCCATTGCTGCCACGAATATTGCATGCATTTTTTTGGGAAAATTTTTGTCAAGGGTAGTTTTCCTATGAATCAAGTAAAATTTCATGAGAGAGAGAGAGAGAGAGAGAGAGAGAGAGAGAGAGAAAGAGAGAGATTTTAAATGAAAATTTAGAGTTGTACATGAGGCAGGGTAAAATGTCAACAAAATGAGGTTTAACATCTGGGTAGTAAATCCCGGAATAACATTTGATACTACCATTTGGGTAGTTTCAAACCAAAGTGGTAATAAAGAACTAGAGTTAATTGCACCAGCTGACATGAAATTCTCTGGGCAGTGCAAACAAGCTGATAGGACAGCCAATAGGGTTCTGTCAATGATATACAGAAACTTTGTCACCAGGAACAAAGAGGCCACATCAAGAATACTGCATAGAAGTCAGGAATTCTGTGACCCTTCCTCATTTTAGGAAGGACACAGATCTGTTGTAAGAAATGTAAAGAAGAGCAACAAGGTTAGTCTTACACATAAGGATATTCTTACCAAGAGAGACTGAGATTCTATAAACTTCCATCTCCAGAAACAAGGCACTTGTGGCAACATAACTGAAGTGTGTAAGGCTTTGAAACGGTTAAGTAAATTAATGCTCATGGAAACTTTACTCTTTCTGAAATGAAAACACACAAGGTGGCATGAATTTAAATTGAAAAAGGGTGGCACAGAACAGATGTGTGGATATTTGTAATCAGTGAAAGAGGAGTAAATTGCTGGAATAAATTTTGAACCTAATCTTGTATAGCTTGAATAAATTTAAGAAAGGTTTGGAGATAATTGGAAGAAACAGAGAAATTAAGTGCTTTTTTTGTTAACACTAGTACTAAAATTGAAAAAATGCATATATACAGTTTTGTGCAAATCAGCAGAGACTAATATAGCCATAATATAAAATTAAAAAGGAAAATAACAATAGGTCTAATAATTCCAACAGAAGAGGTATAAGAGCAAAGGTTTTCTGACAAACCATAAAATTTAAATATAAATACAAAAAGCAAAAGCCAAAAATAACAAATTAAGAACTAAAAGGAATAAATTTAGAACCCACTACAGGAATGTGGATCCAAGACTGTGAAATATCAAGAAAAGCCTATGGTAGATATAAACTAGTCTGTAGTCAAGCAACAAAAGAGGTTAGGCAAGATATGGCAGATTACAAGAGGTCTCTGGCAAAGAATGCAGGCTTATTTATGTTAACAGTACAATGAAGGGGTTTTACATTGGTCTACTTGATATCGACTGTTTAACTGTTGATGATCCTGCTCAGGTTTCTGACAAACTATACTACACTTTGAAATGTTTTCAAAGCCATGGAAGTGACATAGCAAAGGAAACAGAACTAAAAAATACCACAATAAAATAGTTTAGAATATAAATAATTAATTTATTAATTCATACCAACTAAGAAATACTGTTCAAGGCTTAGACCTAAATAGATGTCAGATAAACTGATGAGATCTATGGCAAAGAAGAAAAATGCATGGGATGCATATAAATTAAGTGATATAGAAGCCTATGGTAGACATAAACTAGTCTGTAATAAAGCAACAAAAGAGGTTAGGCAAGATACGGCAGATTACAAGAGATCTCTGGCAAGATAAATAAGAAGTCCAGACTTCTTATTTATGTTAACAGTAAAATGAAGGCGTTTTACATTGGTCTACTTGATACTGATTGTTTAACTGTTGATGAGCCTGCTCAGGTTGCTGACAAACAAAACAGATATTTTTACATCTACAGTCACACGTGAGGAATTCTGTAAGGAAGAGGTGCCAAAGTTTATCAAACTCTAAGAGAGAGAGAAAGCTAAATGATTTTGTGATAACTGAGAGGAAATTGGAAGAGAATATTTTTACGCTAAACATAAAAAAGGCATCTAGGGTGAGTGGAATCTATCCAATCATATTGAGGGAGGCAGCAGAGGAAATAAGCAAATCCTTAGCAAATTATGAGAGCATCTTTGGATTTTGGGGAGGTCCCTGTGGACTGGATATATGAATGTATCCCCCCCCCCAATTCACAAAGGGGAAATCAAATGGTGACAGGAGTAAGTATAGACCTGTTAGCTTAGCTTCTGTTCCAGAGAAAATAATGGCGCCATTGGTTAAAGAAATAATGGAGGACCATCTGAACAGGAATGCAGTTATACTGCAGTCACAGCATGGATTTCTAAGGGCAGATCGTGTCTTGACTAATCTGAGTGGATACTATGATACAGTAACAAAGGAACTGGATGAAAAAAACAATTTTGATATAATAAATTTGGATTTAAGGAAAGCTTTTGGTACTGTTGCACATGAAAGGCTGTCATAGGAACAGTGTGACATTAAGGACAAGTTACTAGTATGGATGAATTGATGATTGAGTGGGACAAGACAGAAAGTGGTTATCAATGGACACTGCTCTTTATGGGCTAATGTTATTAGTGGAGTCCCCCATGGTTCAATGCTGGGTCCATTGTTGTTTTCTATATTTATTAATGATATTGATGAAGGTATATGTGGCTTAATGTCTGCAGATGATACAAAGGTTGACAGGATGGTGAATGACAGTAATGCCAGTATGCTACTGCAACATGATCAAAAAAAATTTGGACAGATGGGCTGAGAAATGGAAGTTGAAGTTTAACATTGACAAATGCAAGGTACTGCATATGGGTAGCAGTAATCTCAGATTAACATACCAGATCTGTGGTACTACACTCACGGTAGTGGAATTTGAAAAAGACCCAAGGTAATTGTGCAGTCAGATATGAATTCTCTGAGCATTGAAATAGAATGGGCTAGTAAATCAGAATGTCTTGTAATGGGGGATTTTAACTTTCCAGATATTTACTGGAACTTGTGGATTGGTCACATGCACAATAGCAAAACTTTTGTGGATTTATTGGATGACTGTTTTCTACAGCAACATGTTAGAGAGGCAACCAGAGAGAGTAATACACTATCTGGTTATCAACAGTGATTATTCGTGCATTAAGAATTTTCAGAAAAAGGAACCACTGGATGGCAGTGATCACAGTGTACTGATGTGGGATTTACTTGAAGATATTTACTACCATCAGAGGTAATGGGAAAGGTTTTTGCTTCCGTAAAGGTGACTACAGTAGTCTCACACAGTTTTTAAACTGTATACAGTGAAACCAACTGATGATGTTACTGGCAGCAAATTCTAAATGGGAAGCATTCAAGGAATTAATCGTGGAAGCTACTAGCCTTTTCATACTGATTAAGAAATACTGTTCACAAGGTTTAGGCCTAAATGGATTTCAGATGAACTAATGAAACTCATGAAATGCATGGGATGAATGTAAATTATCAGGCAACAAAGATTTCTTGTAATTTACCTTCGTTTGCCTAACTTCCTTTGTGACTTGATTACAGACTAGCTTATAACTATCATAGGCAGAAGCCTATGATAGTTAGGTAAGCAAAGTTAAATTACAAGAAATCTTTGACAAAAGATGCTAAGAAAAACAGCAAGAACTTCTCTAGTTATATAATCTCGAGAAGGGAGGATGAATCAGATTGGTCCACTTAATATCGATGGTTTGACTGTTGATGATCCTGCTCAGATAGCTGACAATCTGAATGAGTATTTTGCATCTACATTGACACGTGACGGTTATTAAGGGAGGAAAATGCCGGAAGTTAATCAAACTCGAACATGGTGCTTAATGATTTTGTAATAACTGAGAGCAAAGTGGAGGAGAAATTGATGAAGTTAAACATAAGAAAGGCACCTGTGGTGGATGGGATCTATCCAGTTATATTAAAGGAGGGGGGCAAAGGAAGTAAGCAAAGCCTTAGCCATAATTATGAGAGCATCTGTGGACTAAGGAGATGTCTCCACAGACTGTAGATGTGCAAATGTATCCCCAATTTACAAAGAGGGGGGGGAACTAAAGGTGAAACTAGTAATTACAGACCTGTTATTTTAGCTTCTGTTCCAGGGAAAATAATGGAGTCACCAGTTAAAGATGCATTGCAAGTTATCTAGACAAGACTGCAATAATAATTCAAACACAGCATGGGTTTGTTAAGGGAAAGTCTTGTCTGATAAATCTGATTGGATACCATAACGTGGTTACAAAAAAACTGGGTGCAAAAAATTTTGCATCCAGATTAATTTTGATAACATATACGAAAACTCCCCGATCTAAGTAAGGGTTTCATTCCGTGGAACGCCACGTAAGTCGGAATTTCCCCCATGCTTGTGCAGCACTCGCAACTGTGCTCGCTGAATTGATTGAATAAAAAAAGAAATGTTCAATAAATGTCTAAATAGAATTATTTATTGTATTTATTCAATTTTTTATTTCATGCGCAGGAAAAATTACAAAAGCGTGCAATTTAAAGAATTTCAAAATTATAAAATTACAAAAAAAAAGAGGAGACAGACATAACGTCAGTAAGTTTTACCTCTCGAGCATCATTGCTGGAATCAACATCTTCAGCTGATAAGTACGCCACTGTGGAGGTTGAGGGCTATGAAGATTTAGAAGCGGTCGGCTGCTCAACCTTATGAAAGAACATATTAATGGATGACTGGACGGTGGCTTTTTTCTTTTCATCATAGATTTATTTGTAGCAAGAGCAAGCAAGCATATCATTCACACCTCTGTTGACTTTTAAAAATCATTCGCTGTCAGGATCCATCTTCTCAAACCTTGCCATTGCCATCTCTCTGAGGTTGAAGCGTCTCGGCTCCTCATTTGGTTCACCTTGAGCTTCGTCAGCATTTTCTTCTTTCACTATCGCTGCCTGGAAGTCAATAAGGTCTTCGCTAGATAATTCCTTCTCTTCTTCCTCTATTAACTCCTCCACATCTTTGGCATCAACCTCCAACTGAAGTAGCTCTGCAACCTTTACAATCTTATCTGTAACCTCTTCATATGATTTGTCTTTTTCAAACCCTTTGAAGCCTTTTACATGCTGCGGGATATTTTCTTCCACCCGCCATTCTTTTAGTAATTTTCACCCAGGTCTTATTAATGTTTAAGATGGCATGGTAAATATTGTAAGATTTCCAAAAGTCTCTTAACGTAAAATTTTTCTCATCGTAACTACTGCAGACAATGCCTGAGCAAATGTTGTGCATAAATAGTATGCTTTTAAATTTGAAATAACACCCTGATCCATAGGTTGGATGAGTGAAGTCGTGTTTAGTGGTAGAAATATGACTCTCACGTTCGAATTGAAATCATCTAGATGCGTAGGATGTCCAGAAGCATTATCTAATAGAAACAAAATCTTGAAAAGAACATCGTTGTCTTGTCTTTACAATATTTTTCAACCTCGGGAATGAAGCAACATTTAAACCAATCCTCAAAGACAGATATTGTTATCCATGCTCTCTGGTTCGATCGGAAATCCATGGGTAGGGTGGCTTTATTGATACCCTTAAATGCACAAGGATTTCCAGAATGGTACACAAGTAGTGGTTTTAATCTGTAATCGCTCGCTGCATTAGCCCCAAGCAAGAGCGTGGACCTATCTTTTGACACCTTGAAACCTGGCATTGTATTTTTCCTCTTTGGCAATGTATGTTCAATCCGGCATTTTTTTCCAATACAGAGCAGTCTTGTCAACGTTAAAAATTTGCTTTGTTGAATAGTTGCCTTCACCAATAATTTTTTCCAACACATCACAAAATTTCTCTGCAGCTGCAGAATCGGCAATGGTGACTTCACTGCATACTTTAACGTATGCAGTGAAGATAGGCTGTCAAGAGCGTTACTATGAGGAATTGTTAAAATGCCAAGTATGATGTGGGATAATTTGTTATATTTTAACCTTCCTTGTGCACATATTAGTTCTCTAGTCTAGGATTGCTGTACGTAGCCGAGTGGTCAGGGGCGAGAGTGCATAGCACACGTTCCTTGAGTGGACTGGGGTTCAAGCCCGTGACTACTAAATACGATAAATATTTGTATTGACGATTTATTGTAAACTCTACTGACTAGGTTGTCGTGCTGGAGTATAAACAGAAAATTTTTACATCAATTCTTTCTTCTTTCATAATAATATCTGCTAGCTCCCACACTGAAACTGACAGAACTGATGCTGAAAAATATCTGTTGCTTCATCTACAAAACTGGAAACTCGACAAAAAATTTCAAATTTGAAAATGATGCACTGCCACTTAATAAAATTGTGCTATCTCACTATTTATAAGAAAATCAAGGAGAAATCTAGAACTATTTAGTCACGTGCAGAAATAAGAGTACTTCCTCTCTGAATAGAAGAACAGAATATTCTCCTCTTGTTTTAGACTTTCCATGACCTGTAAATCTGGAGAATTGGCAGCTGAGACCTTTGATTAAGTATGGAGAAAAACTCAGTATTAGTTAGATGTATGACTCTTAACTGTACACACACTGAAGTTCTGTAATATTGTTACATGGACCTATTGAGATGAATAAAATAAAACAAAAATATAATGTACAGTCACTCCCCGACTTACATAAGAGTGGCGTTCCGCGGAACTTTATGTAAGTCGAATTTTATGTAAGTCGGAATTTCCCTAAATGCTTATGCAGCACTTGCAAATTTGATTGAATTTGATTAAAACAAAAAAGAAATGTTCGAAAAACATGGTAATAGAATTATTTATTCAATTTTTTTATCTCGTGAGCAGGAAAAATTACAAAAGTGTACAGGCGCTGCCATAGCCAGGTGGGCAGGAGCAGCAGTGCATAGCACACGCTTCTTGATTAGACTGGGGTTCGAACCCGTGACCACCAAATACAGAGGATGCAGAAAGGTCAGGGAATGACAATCGCATATCCCCAGAGCAATATGGCCTTAGTTGCTAATGCTCCTGAAAAAACCAAATAACAAACAAACTAACAATAACAAACAAAAATGTATAAAATTAGAAAAATTTCGAAATTATCAAATTGCAAAAAGAGAGAGGAGACAGGCATAACCGTCAGCAAGTTTTACCTTTCGGGTGTCACTGCCAGAATTACCGCATTTCCCCATGTATAAGACGCTCCCATGTATAACACGCACCTTAATTTTGGGGCCCAAAATTTGAAAAACAAAAAAAAAAGTATTATATAAAGTTATTGAACTCAAGTTTTATTCATCATAAAATTCATACAACTCCTCATCACTGTCAAAACTCCCATCCATTAGCTTGTCCTCATCTGTGTCTGATGACAAATCACTGTCTTCATATATTCCCTCGTCCTCAGTTCCATCTATGGCATTTGAAATGCCACACTTCTTAAATGACTTGACAACGATCTCAATCTTGATATTAACCCAGGATCTTTTCACCCAGGCACAAACTTCTCCTATAGCTGGTTTCTTCACTCTTCCTGCTGGTGTAAAATTGTCCCCAGAAGACTTCATCCATTGGTTCCATTCGTCTCTCACGGCAGCATTGAAGGGTTTGTTAATGCTGATATCAAGTGGTTGGAGCTGGGATGTCAAGCCTCCAGGTATGACGGCAAGTTTTGTTTTTTGCTCTGCAGCAATCTTCTTTGTGTTTTTTGTTATGTGTGCCCTGAACTGATCAAGCACCAATAGGGCAGGTTTGCGTAAGAGCCCACCTGATCTCCTGCTCCAAACTTTCTCAAACCAGATCTTCATCCCTTCCTGATGCATCCAACCCTTGTCATGAACGTGGACAATCACTCCTCGAGGAATGTCATCTTTTGGCATCGTTTTGCGTTTGAAAATCAGCATAGGAGGCAGCTCGGTTCCATCGGCACAACAAGCTAGAACAACTGTATAATGGCTCTTTTCATGTCCACTTGTCTTCACAGTTACAGTTTTCACCCCCTTCTTATCAACAGTTCTGTTACTTGGGACATCAAATTGAAGGGGGACTTCGTCCATATTTGCAATCTGTCCCAACTCAAACTGATGTGTCTTCCGACATTGAATGACAAAACGATGAAATTCAAGGACCTTCTGCTCATAGCTTTCAAGCATCTTTTGGGCAAGTCTGATATGTGTACGCATGCTTAGTCCATTCCATTTCATGAACCTGAAGCACCAATTGTGTCCTCCTTTGAAATCAGTAACTTCTTTTTCATCAGCAATTCTTCTTGCCTCATGCTGAACCATCTTTGTGGACACAGGGATTCCAATTGCCCTTTACTCCTCAATCCATATCTTCAATTCCCTCTCTAAATCAGGCCATTTTGCTGACTTGCCTCTAATGGCCTTCTTCTGCCGTGGCGTTTTCAGTAGGGTTTCTTCTTTCCGTAGCCAGTCTCAGATTGTTTTCTCAGTTGGAGGAGGAGGAGGACCAAACTTACGTTCAGCAGCACGATTTCCATTCACTTTTGCAAAGTGGATCACTTTTAACTTGAATTCAGCACTGTACGAAAATCTTTTCTGAGCCATTTCTGGGCAGAAGGTGACAAAATGTAATCTAATATACCGGTAACAAGTGCGAAACAATGAGCGTAAAGACAACAAGCGCGAAAAAGCCCGAAATGCAAGTAAAAAAAAATCTACAGCCCCTGTATAAGACACACCCAGTTTTTAGACCCCAAATTTTTTTGAAAAAAAGGTGTGTCTTATACATGGGGAAATACGGTAACTCTCTAGCTGAAAAGCACACCGCTGTGGAAGTTGAGGGCTGTGGGGATTTAGAAAGTGTTTTTTCCAACACATCACAAAATTTCTCTGCAGTTGCAGAATTGGCACTGGTAACTTCACCACATACTTTAATGTTTTGGAAACCAGAGTGATGCTTGAACCTATTAAACCACCCATTGCTTGCCATGGACTTGGGTTGGGGTTTGGCATACTTATCCTTAATATCTTCATAAATACTTCTTGCTTCTGCTTGAATGGCCATTGGACTCAGGGGCACTTGCTTCTGAATCTGATTTTCCATCCTAATATTATTAATAGCTTTTCCATCTTTGATATAGCACCTGAACATTGTTTTGTGATCACTGTTGATCTTAAATGCATTGATCCTTTAATATATGTGCACTGTCCCTTAAAATAGTATTCACTGTTGAAGCAGCAAGACCTAATTCCGTGCAATACATAACAAACTTTGTCCTGCTTCGTACTTATTATTTAATCATCTTCATTTCTAAATAAAATTTTTTTTCATTTCCTAACACTTGCACTTTCTGTTGGTCCCTTTCCCTTCACCATTCTAATAAGTAAATAGGAATGAAGAGAAGATTCTGAAAATTTATTTGTTTTTTATATGATTGAAGATTTCAGTGAAGGGGAACTCATTTCACCATAATACCGTAACGTAAAAACCCACAGAATTCCAGTTATCGGTATTATCACAAATGCAATAAGATTGAGTTTACTACCCATTTACAATAGATTGCGCTAACAGAAAAGCCCAATAAACCAGGAAATTGTTTTTATTATTTTATTTTACCTCCAGAAATGTGCTTTAGAAAAATATCACAAAGGTGTTCAAAATTGATTCTTATAACGGAACAATGATAATGATGAAAGGGTAGTGCAATTTCCATTATAAAAATGACCTTTTAGAGAGATAAATAGCTTAGTTATATAGCGAAAATTTCAATTTCCGATGTTTTGGAACAAATTGCCAAAAAAAAAAAAAAAAAACAATGTGTTATTGGGTTCACATTAAGACATTTTCAAGATACCTCCATATATTCCTATGGAATGTAAAATATGTTTCCAGTGATTCACCGGGGAGTGCCTGTATAATAATAACATATTTTTTTCACTGCTTACAAAATCCCACCATTCATTTGTGGAAACCCTGTAAGTTGTATATGTTTTCACAAAGGATTTGATAGAAATCCATCAAGTACATATTTTTCTCAATTGTTCCTATTTTATGGTTGTAATTTAACTTTTGGACATCAGAGGATCAAAACAAGAGTTAGCAGACTTGTTCCACTTGAGGTCCTCAGAAATGATGGACATTCCTTAAATAGTTTTTTCCCTAACCTTACAGCATTCTTCTGTAATACTTATAGTATATTAAAGTGTTAATGGGTTTGCACCAGAAAGTATTTATTCCATCATAAGCATACACTGAGCTTTATGATTTAAAAAAATAATATTATATCTGGCATTAAAAGAATATTAGTAATATTCTGGAATTATATATATTTGTTTAAAACATAATTTTTTAACATTTTAAATTTTTATTTAATACTCACCTATCCCCTTGGGCAGGTGTAATGCCATCTGGACAGCATCCATATGGAAATGTTTGACAACCACATCCAAAATAAGATGGACCTAATGCAGCTGTAATATTATCTAGACAACATCCAAATTTAGTTGCACTGCAACAACCAAATTCATTAGGACCCTGTGCGACAGCCACCCCATCTGGACAACATCCAAATATTGTATAAGCACATCCTTTGTCACTCTCTTCCCTGCAATCATCATTATTAGGACCTGCAGCAATGGTAACATTATCAGGGCAACAGCCAAAAGTTGTATTTAAACAGCCTACAAGTTTTTCTTCACACCCATCATTATCAGGTCCTAGGGCAACTGTAACATTATCAGGGCAACAGCCAAAAATTGTATTTAAGCAATCGACAATTTCTTTCTCACACCCATCATTATCAGGACCTAGAGCAACTGTAACATTATCAGGACAACAGCCAAAAGTGGTGTTTAAGCAATTTACAATTTCTTCTTCACAGCCTTCATTACTAGGTCCAAGGGCAACAGTGACATTATTGGGACAACAGCCAAAAGTACTGTTTAAGCAATCTACAATTTCTTCCTCACACCCATCATTATCAGGTCCAAGGGCTATAGAAACATTATCTGGACAACAGCCAAAAGTGGTGTTTAAGCAGTCTACAATTTCTTCTTCTTTGCACCCTTCACTGCCAGGTCCAAGGGCTATAGAAACATTATCAGAACAACAGCCAAAAGTTGTGTTTAAGCAATCTATGATTTCTTCCTCACACCCTTCATTATCAGGTCCTAGAGCAATTGTAATGTTATTGGGGCAACAGCCAAAAGTGGTGTTTAAGCAATTTACAATTTCTTCTTCACAGCCTTCATTACCAAGTCCAAGAGCAACAGTAACATTATCAGGACAACAGCCAAAAGTGGTGTTCATACAATCTACAAGTTCTTCTTCACATCCTTGATTACCAGGTCCAAGGGCCACTGTAACATTATCAGCACAACAACCAAAAGTGGTGTTTACACAATCTATAAGTTCTTCTTCACATCCTTCATTATCGGGTCCAAGGGCCACTGTAACATTATCAGCACAACAACCAAAAGTGGTATTTAAGCAATCAACAATTTCTTCCTCACACCCTTCATTATCAAGTCCTAGAGCAATTGTAACATTATCAGAGCAACAGCCAAAAGTGGTGTTTAAGCAATTTACAATTTCTTCTTCACAGCCTTCATTACCAAGTCCAAGAGCAACAGTAACATTATCAGGACAACAGCCAAAAGTGGTGTTCATACAATCTACAAGTTCTTCTTCACATCCTTGATTACCAGGTCCAAGGGCCACTGTAACATTATCAGCACAACAACCAAAAGTGGTGTTTACACAATCTATAAGTTCTTCTTCACATCCTTCATTATCGGGTCCAAGGGCCACTGTAACATTATCAGCACAACAACCAAAAGTGGTGTTTAAGCAATCAACAATTTCTTCTTCACACCCTTCATTATCAGGTCCTAGGACAATTGTAACATTATCAGAGCAACAGCCAAAAGTGGAGTTTAAGCAATTTACAATTTCTTCTTCACAGCCTTCATTACCAGGTCCAAGGGCAACAGTGACATTATCAGGACAACAGCCAAAAGTGGTGTTTATACAATCTACAAGTTCTTCACATCCTTCATTACCAGGTCCAAAGGCCACTGTAACATTATCAGCACAACAACCAAAAGTAGTGGTTAAACAGTTCCTATCTTCACAGCCTTCATTATTAAAACCTTTGGCGGAAGTAATATTATCAGGACAGCAGCCATACAGAGTGTTCCAGCATTCACTTTCAGGTTCACCACTCCCTTCTAAATCATCACACCCCTGAAATTCTGGCCCAATAGCTATGGTGATGTTATCTGGACAACAGCCATAATCGGTAGTATTACATTCAATAAACTCTGTTGGTCCAGTTAGCAAAGTAATATTTTCAGAACAACCCTCATTGTTTGGTCCTTCTGCAGGAGTTAAACCATCACTACAACATCCATATAATGATTCAATGCAGTCTTCTCCAGATGGCATACCCTCTTCACAACCCAAAAAGTCTGGACCTTGAGAAACTGTAATATTATCTGGACAACAGCCATAAGTTGTATTAAAACATTCTTCAGGCTTAAAATCACACCCGGTGAAATTTTCTCCGCTAGCTGCAGTAAACCCATCTGGACAACATCCCCACAACGTACTATTACATTCACGATCTTCAGGACACTCTTCACTTCCTGTGCCTTTAGATGGTGTCACACCATCTGGGCAACAACCATATTTAGTTTCATTGCAAGAACTGACCACAGGACATCCTTTCCTATTGAAAAAATTAAAATATAAATTATTTCCTTTAATATCATCATCACCATCATCACTAGGATCACTCATTAAAAAAACAGTCTTTTAACATAAATTAGTGAATTAAGTACAAACAATAGTCTATATATCAGCTTATAGTTAGTGCATATTAGTTTATAATCACTACATATTAGCTTATATATTAAATTCATTAATATGTATGAATTTAATATACACTGTCCTACCACTGACATCCAGACAGACACACACCTTCACTGATATCCCATCTGGTCATGCCCTATCCAAGCAGCATGTCAGACACAACTATAAATGTGTTTGTAGGCCTTTAGCAAGAGAGTAGTATAATTATGAATGCAAGATGCCATGATAAAGTAGTTAACACAATTACAGCATGGAATGATAATACAGTAATACCCCGAAGTTACGCGATAGGTGGGTCCGACGAAAATCACGTAAGTCGAATTCGCGTAAGTCGGGGTACAACTTTGCATATAAATACATATAAATTTTGCTTAATTGGGACCAAGGACCAACAAAAACACTAGTTTAGAAGAAAAATATTAATAAAATTGCAGTTCTTTATACATATTAATACAAAATATGTATTAAAAAAACAAATGACTTACGTTAAAAAGTTATTTCGATGTCGATGGCTTCATAAAATCTAACAAATTCGTCTGACGACACAGCGCGTTCTTTTTTTCACGCAGAATTTCTTCGTAGCAAGCTAATAATTTTTTTATTCCTTGCTTTGTAGCTATAACACGTTCTTCGTTGGAGTCTATGTTTTCTAAAATTTTTAAGCCCTTTACAATTGAGCCCTTTTCAATTTTCAACCTGTCAAGTTTGCAATTGTCATGTGCTTTTCGCCGTTGCTTCATTTAGGCCTGTAGCACGTGCAATATCACATAGTCTTTCATTTCGCTCAAAGCGTTTCACAATTTCATATTTTTTCTCTATCGACAGAGGCGGACTGGCCATAAGCCTTACCGGGGAAACCCCGGTGGGCCAGTGTGATTTTGGCCATAAACCATAGTGTGAGGCCACTACAAATTTTGCCGGGTAAGAATTTTTGATCCAGTCCGCCTCTGTTTATCGATAATTGCTTTTCTTTTTCTCTCTGAATCTGCAGTGTCTTCACCAGTACGCTTCCTTTTCACACCTTTTAAGTATTTTACTCATTTTTAGGGAATAAAGCACAATTACAAAACGAGGTGGCACGCTTGATACACATAAACAAAGCTGCGCGCATGTAGCAACTGAATAAACAACACCATAAAGGCAGAGATACACTATTAACACCTCACATTTCTAGGGGTTACTACCATAAAACAATAAAAATCCAGTTGCGTTTCTGCTAGTGAAATCTGTTATAAACTGGTAGTAAACTCGATCTAATTGCATTTGCGATTATACCGATAGCTGGAATTGTGTTGGTTTTTACGTTATTATGGTGAAATGTGTTTCCCCTTCACTGATATAAAAAACATAAAAGCAGCAAAGTTGAATTTTGTTCATCTTTCGCTCTCAATCTCCGCCGTCGCACCGTATATCGATAACATATGAAAAACGACCTTGAAGATAGTGGGCGGCAGCGTTGCCAAACGAAAAAATCAAGAACCGCGTAACTCCGAGTTCGCGTAAGTCGGGGTAGCGTAAGTCGGGGTATTACTGTAGTAACATTCCAATGGGATTGAAGCTCCCTAGGTCAACAATTGATGATGCGATCTATAAATGGAAGCAGGCTGATCACAAAACAACCCAGAAAGTCACTGAAGCTGATGGAATGTGACTGGTGAGTCCTGCAAAGAATCATCCACTTGGATTGGAATGGAGGTTGAAGTTGTCACAGCACGCATAAGCTCTCAGTGAGATGACTGGGTCACATGCTATTACCAGCTCAGTGCACTGGGCAAGGCATGATATGGCACCCATCCACAAGCCACTAATCACCCCAGGTAATTAATGCCAGACACCATCTAGCTTGGTATAAGGTATGCCATCCTTGAACAGCAAACCAATGGAAAGCTGTGCTTTTGGAGTGTCAAGTCATGGTAAATGGTTTATCAGTCTGACAGTTGTGCCTGAGTGTGGTGGATGTACAGAGCAAGCAATCTACCAGACTGCAACAAACTGACAATAAAGTTGACAGAGTTGGCGGAGGTAGCATGATGGTCTGGGGCTAATTTTCATAGGTTGGACTAATACCATTAGTTGTTTTTGGACAAAAACTACAAACACTAAGATCTATCTAGATATCCTGGACAATAATGCATTAACTGCATTGTGGCAGCACATTGGGAAAGGCTCATACCTTGTCAGCAAGAAATGTTCTATGTCATGCTCCTTTGTTGTGACAGGCATGAACATCAAAAAGTTGGACTAGCCAGCCTAGAGCTCAAATATATCCTATAGAGCAGGGGTAGCCAACACGTCAATCGCGGCTTTAATTTCGTTTGATTGTGACAAATTTTAAATATGTATATAAAAAGATTAGTCAAAATCTAAATATCATTATTATGCACCCCACTGCATATGCTTATTGGAAATCCATTGAATCATGTGACTATTCTTGTCGTCGCGCAGCCGCTAGGCTTGTCCAGTGAAAATGCACACAGTTATGTTGTGGAGAGCCTAGTGTATGTGTCAAATTCTTATTTAGCCTGCTTGATATTAATAACTGGGCAGTACACATAAGTTAATTTAATAACCTTTGATTTAAAATGAATACTATGAAAAAGAGCAAAACGTATCATTTACATCAAGAGTGGGAACTAAAATACTTTTTTGTAATGATAAAAGAAAAATGTCATTTGATTTGCAATGCTTCCATGGCTATACCCAAAAAAAGGAAATTTAGAAAGGCACTTCAACACACTGATTAGTAGTATTTCTGCATATACGTAAATATCAGTTTTTGGTAATGGCTAAGGATCTCAAAGAAACAAAATCGGATCATTCTGCAAATAAGCAAGATCATTTGCAAAAATATCCTGTTTTGAATTTAATAGTGAGAAATATGTTTCTGATATTGAGAAAGTTGTGGATGATTTTGAAACCAGATTCATTAATTTTAAAACAATTGAAGACATTGTTCAATATATTTCTTATCCATTTAATGTCGATTTAGATACGAAACAAATTGCAGAGAAAAATCGCTGAGATTTTTCATATGGAGAAAAATATTACTTGAAAATGAAATTATTACATTGTGAAACGATATCTTCCTAAAAGCCACATCATCAGAAGAAGACTTTTGGAAACATGTTTGCCGAGAAAAGTACCCAAATGTAAAAAAATGCAGGAACTTTTAAATTCTTGTTTTGATTCCACATATCTACACTGTGCTGCCACTTTATTAGGTACACCCCTGCTGTGCACACAAATGGTTTGTTCCACAATGTTACAAGTCACATGACCACAATTGTGGATATAAATCCAGCAGAACAACCTTTCTACCATCAGTTAAGCGTACAAACCATAGCAAGAATGGGGAAAAGGAGTGATCTAATGGACTTCGAACGTGGCATGGTAGTAGGTGCAAGACATGCTGGACAAAGCACCTCTGAAACGGCAATTTTCCTGAACTTTTCACGCACCACAGTTTTAAGAGCATATCGAGAATGGTGCAACCAACAGAAAACATCCTCTCAATGGCACTCCTGTGGAAGAAAATCACTTGTTGATGAGAGAGTTCAAAGGATGGCTAGAATTGTGAAAGCAAACAAAATATCACAATGGAACACTAGTCGCACTTTGTAGCGAATGGGATACAACAACTGACGGCCACATCGCGCATGTTTGTTATCAATGAAGAACAAGAGAGCACATCTCCTGTGGGCACAGCAACATCAGCACTGGATATCGAGGATTGAAAAACAGTGCTTGGTCTGACGAGTCGAAGTTCCTTGTGAATCATGTTGATTGAAGGCTCAGAACATGAATCCATGGACCCATCATGTCTGACGACTACTGTGTAAGGTGGTGGTGGTGGTGGCGGCGGCGGCAGTGTTACGGTGTGGGGAATGTTTTCTTGGCACACGCTGGGTCCATTGATACCCATAGATTCATGTCTGAATGCCACATCGTTGCTGACCAAGTGCATCCGTTCATGTTGACAGTTTATCCTCAGTCAGATAGTTACTTCCAGCAGGATAATGCGCCGGTGCACAAAGCCCGAATCACTATGGAATGGTTCCAGGAACATGACAATGACTTTTCTTTGCTGCAGTGGCCCACTCAGTCCACGGATCTCAATCCTATTGAACAACTTTGAGATGAGTTGGAAAGGGCTGTTCGCTGCAGGCCTACAGCTCTGTCGAATCTCAAGGAACTGCGTGACACACTCATGTCTGCATGGTACTCCATTCCTGCACAACGTTTTCAGCATCTTGTTCAATCCATGCCTAGACGAATTAAGGTTGTTTTGAAGGCTAAGGGAGGCTCAACACACTACTAGGTAGGTGTACCTAATAAAGTGGCAGCACAGTGCATGTGAATCGGCCTTTTCATATTTGAAACAAACAAACAAAGACAAAGAATCACTCTACTCTTACAGACTTGCAAACAAAAGTTCTTTACGGTTGGCCTTATCACAGTATATCCCCCATTTTGGAAGCTTTGCAGATGACACAAAGACACAAACTTCGCATAAATTAAAATTTTAAATACGTATAATTTAAAATAAGAATTCTGAATTGTATTTAATTTTTAAATTTATAAACATTTTTCAATATGTGTTGATTAACTTTTTTAACCATGTGCAATGAAATTCTTGAGATGGTAGATTGCGCAACATTTTGAAGAAAAAAAGTAGATCACATCACAAATTAGGTTGGCCACCCCTGCTATAGAGAACCTCTGGGATGTACTGGATTGCTGGGTGTGTATGAGGGGAGACTGCCCAAAAAACAGAGCTAAACTGGTTGCTGCTTTGAAGGCCAAATGGTCGAAAACATTGGAGGACATTTACAAAATACTGATGGAGAGCATTTCATGGAGGCTAGAGGTTGCCATAAAGCCTAAACGCTATTAGTTTTCGCTAAATGCTATTAGTTAATAAGCACACATTATTAGTTTTTCTGAAAATAAAAGTATTTGTAGATATGCATGTGTCCAGTTATTAATGGTAGGGCAGTGGATATCAATATTAAAATATATACAGGGTGTCTCAAAAATATTGGTACAAACATTTAGGGGAGGTAGGTAACATCTAAAGGAATGTGAATTGCATAGGAACCCATAACCGGAAACGTCACGGGAAAGTAGTAGCAGAGCACAAGAAGCAGAAATGACACAAGACAGTAATTAGTGGCAAACGTTTATTTGACATAATATTAACAATGGAGTACGAGATGGATGCATTTCATGATGTCACAGCAGATGTTCGAAGGTTCCACCATGAGACGCGATGTATGCATGACACCGACGCAGCATGGATTGGTGGACATGGTCGAACACACCTGGAGTTTCTTTAACAGTAGCAGCAGCGCAGACGAGTCTCACCACGAGATCCATTTCCGTCTCACCACGAGATCCATTTCCGTCTCCACAGGCGATTCATACACGATAGATTTGAGGGCCCCCCCACAGAAAGAAAGAAATCAAGGCTCGATAAATCAGGTGAGCGTGGGGGCCAGGCAACGGGTCCACCATGGCCAATCCATCGACATCCAAAACGCCTGTTCAAATGGTCACGAACACACCTTCCATAATGGGCAGGCGCCCCGTCATGTTGAAATCAAATGTTGCAGCTCACATTTGCTGGAACATCGTCAAGTAACCCTTGTAGAACTTGTTCAAGAAAGATCCGATATTTAGTGGAGTTCATGCAGGATGGTAACAGGTATGGGCCGACTAAGCAGTTACCGACCATACCTGCCCACACATTTATTGCGAAGCGATGTTGTGCTGCATGGGGGTGCACACCGTGTGGGTTGTCGTGAGCCCACACATGAGCATTGTGCTGATTGAATAATGCCTTCCCGAGTGAAATAAGCCTCATCCGTGAACAAAACATAGGCTGGAAAATTCAAATCTTGAACACTTTCTTGGAGAAACCACTGTGCAAAAGCCACAACTGCAGGATGATCTTGGGGGAGCAGTAACTGAACCCTTTGGAAATGAAAGGGGTGTAAGGAATTGTCGTGCCAGGCACGCTGTACACTGCAGGGAGACACTCCTAAGGCAGAGGCAATGGCACGTGTGCTGGTAGTAGGATTATTCTGGACGGCATTCAACACACTTTCTTCCATGGCGAGAGTTCGAGTCGAATGTGGTCTGCCCACGCTACTCCTGTTACCTCTAAATGACCCATAATTGCACAAATTTTGATGCACATGCACAAACAAACGGTGCATGTCTGTCTGGGAAGCGTTCTCCATAAATTTGTTGAGCGGCTCGTCCATTGCCCTCTGCTAATCCATACACTAGGTGCATGTCTGCCAGCTCACAGTTCGTATATCGATGCATGCTCTTCATGCGGTGACTACTGCTTGAATGAGTAAACCAGAAATTTTCCCTCTCGTGAACTGATGAATAGTGCCATGTACCGACTTACGGTGACGTTTCCGGTTATGGGTTCCTATGCGATTCACATTCCTTTAGATGTTACCTACCTCCCCTAAATGTTTGTACCAATATTTTTGAGACACCCTGTATAAATTAGTGGGTTTTATCATTAATATATTTAACTAGCCATAAAAGTCAGTGCTAAATTGTAAATTTCTGATTCTAAGATGCTATGATAATGTGAGTGTCTAAGTAACAGTAAATAAAAAAAAAGTCATCCCATAATATGTACAGTTAAGTTGAACCATGAAACCAGAAGGTTAGGAAAATAATTGATAAACTAAGTTATGAAAGATAAGACCTACAGAGAAGGATTAAAAGTAATCAAAATAAAGTTTGATTATATGTAGGTACAGTGGTGACACATAAGAAAATTATTCAAAGTTAGTAACCAATGTGTAAGAATAATAATACAGATAAGTATTAATGTAGTTGCTCAAGGAAAACTGGAAATGAGGCAAACTACTGTGCAGTCATGATTTCTTATCTTTGATAAACAGACTATTTTATTAATTAAAATTTATTGGAGTGTTTTTTTTTTTTGTTCAGAATCTTTAGTGAATTTATTACTTGCATTCATCTGGTACCATTGGCTATTTTGGATAAAACCACAAATGCTGAGGTTTATGTTGATGTCTTGGACAGTACTGCATTACCTGCATGGTAGCATCACAATGCAGCTAAAATTTAGGTAAAATTTTTTTCTTACTTAGGTGAGGAATTGACATAAAAATGACAGATCATGTAGGAGAAAATTTTTCCCCCACTGTACTCAATGTACTGATATAAGCACAATTTTCTTTTATATAAATCCATAGGTGTGTTATCAATATTGTGTATTATTATGCAGTTTATAAATATAATTTATATACATTACATAAAATAATTTTATAGCATAATATGTATATTCTGCTGTAGCAAATGGGAATAGTATTGCATATTATTGGACTCATTATGACAATAGTATTAAGGCATAGTGTTTTTAATCTAAGTTTCAACTATTACTAGAGCAGCAAAGCAAAGAGCTCAGAGTAGTGAGAATATTTTGGCTTGAGGGGTAACAATAACCACATTGTCCAATGAATATGAATGGCCTAACTACTCATGATTATGTAAAGGTTGCTGAATAACAATAAATATTTTGCAAGGGGGTGCTGTTATGGAGTTTAAACAGTTAAGTCACATAACTTTGTGTTGCAATTTATGCTGATAATTTATTAGTAATTAACTCTTAAAAAGCTCGATAAATATATAGATATGATAAAGGAAGTTAAGTTCTACTAGGGGTCATATTTTGTTTTATAAAAATGGTAACTATATACTGTAGATTGTAAGAGTTAAAATTTCATTTTGACAATTGGAATATTCTCAACGATTCATACCAATGGCTATCTATGCTAAAGCAGAGGGAGCTAATATTGTATTTTTGTGTGTCTTTAGTTCAACCTGTGGGCCATATTCAAAATGAGGAATTATTGCATGATATGAGGATATTTTCATACTTTGCTGGGATCAAACTTTTGTTTCCTTTGAGAGTGATTTTGTGAAGAAACAAATTTTTAAATATTTTCATAACATTCACCTGAAGTATTCGGGAACCATAACTAGTTGGTTCAAATATCATTGTTGCAGAAGGTAGAAGATTAGAGTGCCACCTGATTATTTAAACTGTCGCTGTACTGGTGTATTGCCTCATTTTTTTACAGTGAGAATGCTAAAATAAAAAGCCTTAAAATGGACCTCACTGAATCACACACCAAACAGGAGTCTCCTGAAGAATTTTAGAGTGTTGGCGATATGGAAATTTCACAGCTAGAAATTCACACGGATATTCCACTGATACTTCCAAATAGTAAAGCTAAAAGAGAATCAGGAACAACACTAGCTCTACATGAAGAAAACTTCAAAACTGATGCTTCAAAAAATGCAGAGATAACTAAGAAAAAGTGTGATGAAAAGGAAACCAAAACAGAAAAATGGACAACAGATGTAAGGGCAACTTGAAGAAACAAGTCACAGCTGATAAAATTCCTGGAAAGGAGAAACTTGATGACAGTGGGGAAGATAAGATTAGATTAGTGTAACATAAGATTAGTATAATATAAGTAACAGACAACTGGGAGGATGTTGTGTCTAGGGTAGAAACCTGGATAATGGATGGCAAACATAAGGATGACTTGAAGAATCAAGTCACAGCTAGCCCTTAGGGAGACAATAAGGAGAATAAGGTTAGTGTAAAGGAAAAATGTAGCAGCCTCTGTAGCCGAGTGGTTAAGAGCAGGAGTGCAGTAACACGTGCTCTGTGAGTAGACTGGGGTTCAAGCCCTTGACTGCTAAATACGGTTGATCTGCCAACCCACACTGGACCAGCTTAGCAGATTATGGTCCATTTCCCTCAACATGAATGGTTGAGGAGGTTCCCATCCTGTAGTGGGTTGATAATGGCTGTAGTTTAATTTTTTTTTTTTTTTTTTTTACTTTTAATGCAAAAACTGCATTACACTAAATTTAAATAATGGCGACTAGATGGATGTTGTGTCTGGGGTAGTGCTTGAGGACAATCCCCTTTCTGCTAGAGATCGTGCTTGTAATGAGTTAGATCACAAGTTGTTAACTTTTAGGCAGGGTACAAATCTAGAAATAACTAAACGGAATATTTTTGAAAATACTCCTCCTTCCAAGGAAAATGACCTGTACTGTCAAAAAATCAACACCAGATGGAAACTGTTTCATACATGTGAGGCGTTAGTGTCAGAGTGAGTACACCGGAATGTGGAAATGGATATGAAGTTCCTGCATGACAGTGAATTGGAAACTCCTTGAGTTGTTGGAGAACAATCCTTGCTGGAAGTTCAACATCTCCACTTGCAGGTTCAACTCACATAGTTGGTGCTGAACAAACATACCTTTGTACCTGACTTTTGAACTAGATGACAACAGTTTAGAATCACATAATATCATGGAACGAGCAGCACATGAAAATATAAACTGGGATTCTTGTGATCACACAGAGGTGAAGCAAGAAAAAACTGAAAGTATTTCTATGGTTAAAGATGGCCAAGTTTGTTTATGCTCTGTGATGAAGGTAAATGGAATGATCCAAAGTAGCATACAGCAATTTCTGTTTGAAAAAGGAAATGGAATAAGTCATAGGACTACAGCAGAAATCCTCTCAAGGTGTCGTGAAGTTCAGAACACAGCAATTGAAATGGGAGCACATAATGAAAGTCTTAAGGAAAAAGTGTCATGTTTGGAGCATGTGGGTGAGGATTATCAAGCTCAAATAAGGGAATTACAGAGATTGCAGACAGTGGAATAGGATGGTGGAACTGCTGGTTTATGAAAAAATAACATCTTATATAGTGATGCAGTCAATCTTGGCTTTGGGACAATACTATAAAAAAGAATCCCGAAACAAGTTCAGGGGACAATACTGTGGAAAATAATGATTAGTTGAGGAACAAAGGGATAAACTGTCATGTTCTTGTTATTAAGGCTAAGGATGGTTATCACCTTAAATAGGTAATGACGTTTAGAAAGCTGTCTGCAGAGCTTTTACAGGAATGCTAAAGTCTGTAAGAATACATAAAGTGAGGAAAATGGCAGAGAAAGGTATTGTTTTGAAGTTAGAAAATGAAGATGACATTAATAATATAAAACATAATAAAAGATTTCGGCAGCTTAGGGTTCTCTTTTTGAAACCAAGGAGACCAAGCTCAAAATTAATAATCTATGATGTACAAGAGGACATAAGTAAGAATGACTTCATGAATGACCTCTATGAAAGTAATTTAAGTTACACGAAGATGACAATGATGGAAATGGAAAGTGAAATTTTAATCTGCTTCAACAGCATTAATAAAGTTAAAACAGATAGAAATTGGGTAATGGAGATGTCAGAGTATGTCTACACTTACTTATTATGTAAAGGACGGATATATGTAGGAATGATGTCATGGAGAGTAAATCCATTTCATCTCATAACCATCGTTACAATTGTCACTCGTTCAGGCACGGAGAAATAGAGTGGGCTAGTAAATCAGAATGTCTTATAATGGGGGATTTTAACTTTCCAGATATTGACTGGAACTTGTGAATTGGTCACTCGCACACTAGTAAGACTTTTGTGGATTTATTGGATGATTGTTTTCTGCAGCAGCATGTACGAGAGGCAACCAGAGAGGGTAATACTCTTGATCTGGTTATCACCAGTGATCATTCGTGTATTAAGAATTTGCAGATAAAGGAACCACTAGGTGGCAGTGATCACAGTGTACTGATGTGGGATTTACTTAAAGATATAATTACTATCAGGGGTAAAGGAAAGCGTTTTTACTTCCGTAAAGGTGAGTACAGTGGTCTCAGACAGTTTTTAAATTCTGTACATTGGGATCAACTGACGACGTTACCAACAGTAAATTCTAAGTGGGGAGCATTCAAGGAATTAATCGTGGAAGCTACTAAAAGGTTCATACCTATTAAGAAATATTGTTCAAGGTTTAGGTCTAAATAGTTATCAAATGAACTAATGAGACTGGTGACAGAGAAGAAAAATGCATGGGATGCATATAAATTATCAAGCGACTCAGAAGCCTATGGCAGATATAAGCTAGTCTGTAATCAGGTCACAAAGGAGGTTAGGCAGGCGAAGGCAGATTACGAGAAATCCTTGGCAAAAGATGCTAAGAAAAACAGCAAGGATTTCTTTACTTATATAAACTCTAAAAGGAAGGGGATGAATCTGATTGGTCCACTTGACATCTATGGTTCAACTGTTGAAGATCCTGCTCAGATAGCAAACAAACTGAATGAGTATTTTGCATCTACATTCACACATGAGGAGTTATTAAGGTTTGGAAATGGCAGAAGGTTATCAAATTGTAGCAGGGTGCTTAATGAATTTGTAATAACTGAGAGCAAAGTGGAGGAGAAATTGTTGAAGTTAAACATAAGAAAGGCACCTGGGGTGTATGGGATCTATCCAGTTATACTAAAGGAGGCGGCAAAGCAACTAAGCAAACCCTTAGCCATAATTATGAGAGCATCCGTGGACTCAGGGGAGGTCCCCACGGACTGGAGATGTGCAAATGTATCCCCAATTCACAAAGTGGGATCGAAGGGTGACACGAGTAATTACAGACCAGTTAGTTTAACTTCTGTTCCAGATAAAATAATGGAGTCACTAGTTAAAGATGCATTGCAGGATCATCTAGACAAGACTGCAGCAATAATTCAGACACAGCATGGGTTTGTTAAGGGAAAGTCTTGTCTGACAAATTTGATAGGATATTATGATGTGGTTACAAAGGAACTGGATGCAAAAAATAATTTTGATATCATATATTTGGATTTCAGGAAAGCTTTTGACACTGTTGCGCATGGAAGACTATTGTACAAATTGGAGCAGAATGGTATTAAGGGTAAGTTGCTACAATGGATAAAAGGATGGTTGAGTGGAAGAAGACAGAGGGTGGTAATCAATGGGTGCTGCTCTTCTTGGACTAATGTTATTAGTGGAGTCCCACAGGGTTCAGTGTTGGGTCCACTGTTGTTTTGTATATTTATCAATGATATTGATGAAGGTATATCAGGCTTAGTGTCAAAGTTGGCAGATAATACAAATGTTGACAGGGTTGTTAATGACAGTAATGGCAGTGTACTACTGCAACAGGATCTAGAAAATTTGGGTAAATGTGCTAAGAAGTGGCAACTGAAGTTTAAACTTGACAAATGCAAAGTACTGCATATGGGTTAGTTAGTTATTTAGATTTTAGGAGCATTAGCAACTAAGGCCATATTGCTCCGGGATATGCGGTGGTAATTCCTTGACCTTTCCGCATCCTCCGTATTTGGTGGTGATGGGCTCGAACCCCGGTCTAATCAAGAAGCATGTGCTACGCACTGTTGCTCCTTCCCACCTGGCTACGGAGGCGCCATGCATATGGGTAGAAGTAGCCCCAGAGAAACGTACCAACTATGTGGTACTACACTTAAGGTGGTAGAAAATGAAAATGACCTGGGAGTAATTGTGCAGTCAGATATGAAGTTTTCTGAGCAATGCAGACAGGCTGCCAGGGCAGGTCATGGGGTTTTGTCAATGATATATAGGAATTTTGCTAGCAGGGAAAAGGATGTGATTGTCCCTCTGTATAAGGCAATGGACAGGCCATGCCTTGAGTACTGGGTACAGGTCTGGAGGCCTCATTTTAGGAAGGATGGAGATTTGCTTGAGCATGTACAGAGAAGGGCAACAAGATTGGTGAGGGGAATGAAGGGATCCTCTTACCAAGAGAGGCTTAAGTTCTGCAAATTGCAGTGGCTGGAGACTAGACACCTGCGAGGTGATCTGACTGAGGTGCATAAGGCCTTCAATGGGTTGAGCACGCTGAATTCTGATGGGATCCTTCCACTTGTTCAGATTATGAACCTAAGGGGGCATAAATTCAAATTAAGAAAAGACAGATGTATAATAGATGTGAGGAAATTTGCCTTTAGCCAGCGGGTGGTTAATTGCTGGAACAAACTTCCATCTGTCGTTGTGGAAGTTGATAGGTTGAATAAATTTAAGGAGGAACTGGACAGGCATTTGGAGGGAATTGTGTGATTTTTTTTTTTTTTGGCTGATGCTGTATAAGCTCATACACTTGCTTTCTTGCATCACATGCCACTACTACTACTACTACTACTACTACTACTTGTAGATGTCATGAATCAGTTTGCAGTCATTGGGCTAAGAGTGAATATTCATACCATACTTGTCCTAATATTTGAAAACTGCCCTCACGTGCAAATTGTATGTCAATCAGGAATAAGTCAGGCCACTCGATGCAATTAGAGATAAAAAGTGTCCGGAATATGAACAGGTGGGGAAACTTATAATTGAACAGACAGATTACTCTTTACATAATAATTTATCAATGGAATAAATTATTATGTAACAGTGGCTTAAAGTTGCTAAACAAGATCTATTTGGGTGTGGGAAATGAGCCCCAATTTTAAAGAGAGCAGCTGGAGATAGCAGTTAATAAAATAAAAAATAACAGATGTCCTGGTATGGTTTTGGTTGAAGGTGAGGTCATTAAAAAGAAGTTTTCATGTGATGCCAATGTATCTGGTTACTATATATAAAATGCCTGCTTGAGATATGGGATGTTACCAGATATTTGGAAAGGTGAATTGCTGAAATCAATTCTGAAATCGCCATTGAAGCCTCCAGGATTTGTGGCTTCATACCATCCAATAGCATTGCTGAGCAGATTGGGGAAAATCTATGAACGTATGTTAGTTGTCAGAGTAATGAGATATGTCTGTAACAATAGTGCCCTGTCAGATGCATAATATAGTTTCACTCAAGGCAAAGGAATGGATGATGTACTTAGGAAGCTAGTGACTGTAATGCAGTAATCACAGGCTAAATCAATAAAGATACTGTGTGCAAAATCAATAAAGATAACTGTCTAGGTATCTTTATTGATTTTGCAGGAGCATTTGATACAATAAACTGGCAAAGTGTTTTAGTGGTGTTACTTGAAGCTAAATGTGCCCCTAAGATTTATTCGGTAATCAGGGATTACTTCAACAGGAAAGTCAGTGTTAAGTCTCCTTCTGGGTCAGTTACTAGAACTGTTCATAGTGGAGGTCCACAAAAATCTGTATTTGGGCCTACAATGTGGAATCTTAGTCTTAATCTCAGTCATAGAGTGAAAAAAGCCAGTTAAAGTTCCTTGTGTCATCGATTTGATTTGAACCCAGGCCTTTTCCACCCAGTGTGGGGAGGACGGTGATGATACCATTGTGCTACCTGCACAGACTGACAGTATATACATATTTTTTTTTTTTTTTTTTATACAGTCAACCTCTTCACCATAATGCTCTTTCTTATAATTCTTATTAGTATTAGCAGAAAATGCAAGAAAGCAAGCTTATACAGCATCAGCCAAAAAAAAAAAAAAAAAAAAACACACTTCCCATATCACCTGTCCATCCGTCTAATAATTTCTACAGTTCTTCCATGAATTCATTTAAACTTCCAGAATAGAATAAATAGAAACTTGAATTTATTCTATCCTGCAATAATCAATTATCAATTTATGTCCCTTATGTTATCAGAAAAAGAGTAAGGCTGCTATCAGCATTTAATTCACTCAATCCATTTAAAGCCTTAAACACTTCAACCACATCTTATCACAGGTGCCTAAGCTCCAGATGCCGCAATTTACAGAATTGGAACCTTTTGTTACCCTCACTAATCTCACTGTTCTTCTCCAACAGATCTCAGTTCCTTCCTAAAATAAGGTCTCCAGAACTGTATGCAGTACTTAAAGTGTGATACCTATATCACCTGTTCCTTAATTGTGCAGTCTGATATGAAATTTGGATTGCACAATTAAGGATAGGTGTGTGCAGATGGGCTGCTGGGACAGTTCATGGGGTTTTGTCAATGATATACAGGAATTTTGCTAGCAGGGATAAGGAGGTGATTATCCCTTTTCATAAGGCCATGGTTAGGCTGCAGATCTGCTGGAATGGGTGCAGAGAAGGGCAACCAGATTGGTGGAGAGAACAAATGGATGCTCTTACCTAGAAAGGCTTCAGTTCTGTAAATTGCAGTGTCTCAAGACCAAGCACCTGTGGGGAGATCTGATCGAGGTGTTTAAAGCCTTGGATCGATTGAGTACACTGAATGTTAATGGTATTCTTCTACTTGCTAAGGAAAGATGGTTGCAGGATAGATAAGCGGAAGTTTGCCTTCGGCCAGCGGGTAGTTGATTGTTGGAACAAGCTTCCATCTGTTGTGGTTGTTGTGGAGGTGGATGTGTTGAATTAATTCAAGGAAAAACTAGACAAATTCTTGGAGGATATGGATGGATGAACTGGGTTTTATTTTTTTTTTTGGCTGGTGCTATATAAACTTGCTTTCTTGCATCATTTGCCATTACTACTACTATATTAGGTAAAAATAATTTTTTGCCTCCAGTTCCTTTGTTAATGCATCACAGCATCCAATCAAATTGGTTGTACAAAATCACACCTTAACAAATGCATGCTGTGACTGAAGTTTAACTGCATTCTTCTCTAGATGGTCCTGTATTATTTCTTTAACTAGTGATTTCCATTATTTTTCCTGAAACAGAAGTTAAGCTAACAGTCTGTAATTACCCCTGTCACCCTTTGATCCTCCTTTGTGAATCAGGGATACATTTGTACATCTCTATTCCATAGGGTCCTCCCCTAATTAGGAAACAAGAGGAAAAATCATTGCATTTATATAATAATTAGTGTTTGTGGAGAGGGTAGGTTGGAACTAATAGGCAACCATAAAATTTCAAACAAACTGAAAAATAATAAAACTGAGGGGGGAGGAGATCAAATGAATGAAATCAAAGAAAAACGTAGAACTAGAAAGAGAAACAAAAAATAAAAAAATATATATGAAATCAAAAAAATCGACGTTACTATATTGGTTCATATGTCACTGTTTATATAATTTTTAATGGTTGCCATTTTGAGCAGATCAAAATGACAAAAGTTAAAACATTGGTGAGGACTACTTTCCTGATGGCAAAATTAAAATTATACAATTATATAATCAACAGAAAGGGAGAAAGGTAAGTATGGAGGGGAGTGGTTGAGAAATGAAAAATAATATCATGGTTGAGAAATGAAAAATAATCATACCGTGGTTGAGAAATAAAAAATAATAATATTATGAGTTGGGAAGTGTGAACAAGAAAAAAAAATTTTAAATCAAGAATTCCAGACATATTTATGGATAATTATGCTAGTTTCCTTAATAGCAAGAGAATTACTTAAAAGGGCCAAGGGAAGGTGTTTCACCATCAGCACAGCAACCAAATTCTGTAGTTTCACATGTTTCTTCAGGTGAAATTTCAAGTTTTGGACATCCTTCAAAGTTGGGACCAATTGGAGCAGTTACCCCATCTGGACAACAACCATGTTTAGAATCTTTGCATCCCCCAACCATCATGATCTCATCTAAAGTAAAAAAAAAATAATAATAATAATAATAATTAATTAAACTTATTGCACTTATTAAACTCAACATATTAAGTGTGTGTGTGTGTGTGTGTGTGTGTGTGTGTGTGTGTGTGTGTGTGTGTGTGTGTGTGTGTGTGTGTGTGTGTGTGTGTGTGTGTGTGTGTGTGATAGAATAATTAAACAAAAGAATAAAGAGTACAAATAAGTAAAATAATTATAAATGATATAATATATACACAATACATAGACACCGAAAATAAATAACTTTGTTGTAATAGAAGTTTTAACTATGATACACTGGTGCGCAAAACTTAAGGACCAATACTATTTCTAAAGGTTACAACCACAAAATCTTTACTTAAGGTACTCTTTATTTATGAGAGTAGATTCAGTCTCAGCAGCGATTCTGGATGTCAGCTAATCTGGCGAGAGGTTGGCACATGGTCAACCTGCAAACATCACTGAAAGGTATTGATATGGCGGTCGAGATGTTCTCGTCTGGAGAGACGCTATCTTGGATGGACGTATACAACTCCAGATACTGGCAGGCAGTACTGCAAATGGTGCATGCTACTGTACTGAGCTAATCCTTCCCCGTGTGCATCTTCCAAGGTGCCCAATGGCCCCCGAGTTCATGTTTATGGATGATAATGCCACACCCCCATTGCACTGCAGCTGTTGATATGCTTTTGGAAAGTGAGGACACTGTTTGTATGGATTGGCCTGCCCATTCTACCGATCTAAATCCCATCGAACACATATGGGATGCTCTGGGGAGATGCCTAAAGGCACGTCCACACCCACCAAAAAATGTTCACCTGGCTGAAGATGGTGCTGACAGAGGAATGGACGATGTCACTGCAAGAACTTATCAAAACATTAGTGCTATGTTGCCATTTTTGAATAAAGTCCCTCTGTACCGTTTTGTTTCCGTTGTTGTGTTGGTGTTGTTTCCTTCATCATTTCTGTACCTCACGAGGTTCCTTTGGTATGCTTTTCCCATATCCAGGCCACTCCATGAGAGGCTACAGGTGAAAACCTGACTGATCCTTAAATTTTGCACACCAGTGTATAATTTATATATAATTATAGAATTGGTATTAGTAACAAGATGCAAGGAAGCACATCTTATACAACACAAGAAAAAAAAATAATAAAAAACTCACATCATTGCCCGTCCTTTCTAGCAGTTTTCCAATCATTCTTTAAATTTGATCAAATTACCTACTTTTACAGTCAGCAACCCTCAATATCCACTATCTGCTGTCCACTATATTAACACCATTATTTCATTACTCTTCATTGGTTCTCATATCCTGTGATTGTGATGCCACTTATACCGTTATGTATTTTCACAGTTTAAACAAACTTTCATGTGGAATTTTCCAAAAAATTAAGTGTTAAGTTATATTTACTATTTGCATATATGTTACTTGCTACTGCTCAGCAGCACCAGTCTATCAGGAACACTTCTACTGAGAGAATTTCAAACTCTAGTTCAGCACTGACTTTGTGTTTTATTTCTTTATTTTTTAATAAACTCAGTGCTCATGTCTTCAAAGTCATATGAAAAAGCTAAAAGCCCAAGAAGTGAACAGGGAATACTGTCCACAATGGTTAGAAAAATTGTATCTGAGAGGATGGGGGGGGGGGGGGGAAATCCATAAAGATGTGCAAAATTAGCAAGTGCCTGGGAGAATTAAATTCTTTAAAACAAGAGAAAATATTTTTACAAAAATGAGAAATTATTTTAAATTCAGATTCATGATCACCAAGCTAAGGAAGAAATTGTGAATTGCACTTTAATAAGATAGAACGCATGGACAAATTCAATGGAAAAGTTTGGTGAAACTCAAGCAGTTGCTCTTGACATTTCTAAGGCTTTTGATTGTGTTTGGCATAAAGGTTTTCTTAACAAGCTTTCACATTATGGACTGCCAACTGTTTTCTGCAATTGAGTATCCAGTTTTCTCTCTGACCACATAGCCATCTACCATCACTCTCTGCATGTGATGGTAGATGGCTATCATCTAACTTCTCCACTAATGCTAGTGCTGCCCAAGATTGTTTCTTCTCCCCTCTTTTCCTCTTGTATATCAATGACCTTCTTCCACTGACTGTAAATCATATACATAGTTTTGCTGAAGATAACACATTGCATTCTACATTCCAGTTTGAGAAACCCTGCCCTACACAACCTTGCCCTTCAACTTCTCAAATCTCCACACCAATTCCTTAAATTCTGATCTCCAGTGGGGCAAAGATAGCTTAGTTGATTTCAATCCTTCTAAAACTCAGTCCTGTCCTATATTTAACAAAAAAGGCTGCTTCTAAGCTTATCTTCGACGATGCTCAGATTTCTAGAAAAGATCACATATCTTTATTAAGAATTACCCTGACTTCTGATCTCCCTTGGCATAAGCACCTCACAAATATTGCTTCCTTTGTATCTAAAAAACTGGGTTTTTCTCTTTTGCTCGAGGCATTATTTTTAATTCCAAACAGCTGTTCACTCTGTACAAATTGCAAATCTGCTCTACCATGGTAGAGCATATTTGTGATTTGTACAGCTCTCACATCTGTGGTGGTACCCTCAAAAGTATTCTCAGGCTTCTATATTCAATTGAAAAAAGGGCAATCAGGTTAAATAATAACCTGTCTTTTACAATGTCTCTCCACTCTCTATCTCACAGATGTTCTGCTTTTGCTGCATGTCTTTTTTTAATAAATACTTCCATGGACACTGTTCTTCTGAACTGGTATCTGTAATTCCTCCTCTGTCTTCCAAACCTGTATGAGTCCCAACCAGTCAACATCAAATTTCTGTCCAAATTCAAACTCGCAGAACCAACTTTACTTCTTCCTAATATATCCCTTCAACCTCAGCTTTCTGAAGTAACCTCACTTCACACGTATTTCCTGAAGATTACAATGTACAGAAATTCAAATCTAATGTCAACAAGTATCTTTCCAACCTTCAACCTATGTATGGTATTTAAGTACTGTAGGTTCTAATTCCTTTCATATTTGGGGTTTTAATATAAAAAAAGAAAAAGAAATGAATACTCTGCTCTAGGATATCATGACTCAACTGGAAATGGCCATAAGCGATTCCCACATAGGTAATGAGCTCATCACTTCCACAGCCTATGGCATGTATTCAGAGGTCAATCTAGTTGATAATCATACAAATGATGGTTCTTTTGTTTGCTTCCAATATAATTAGTGTACTTACTTCAAACTATCACTTAGTGCATTACTAGAAGAATTTGAGAGTCACTAAAGAAGAATCAAATGCTTTTCCTAGAGATAACTGTAACTGTATGCTTCTCAGGGGCTCAAGATTCTGTTAATCTCCCAAGTAATACATAACCAGTTTGGATCCAAGAACAAAATAATCAAGAGCATAGTGATCCAGTTCTACGGGATTTAGGCTTATTGGGAGATTACACTGTCTGGAAAATGGGTAACATTTTTTGTAACAAGCATAGGTAGACTAGAACCAGGGTTTGATTTGGTTTGTTTTGTATTTTATTGGCACATTAGCAACTATAGCTATAATGTGCTAAAACCAGGTCATATATAAAAAATTTAAGCTTTCAGTAACATTATAAATTTGATCACCATGTTAAGGTATATAATGACATAGGTGTAATTGTTATAAAAGATATATAAATAAATAAATAAATAACAATAAAAGGTAAATTTTAAATACGTGTAAAAAGGTTTACTGATTTTAAATAGCTAAAAATAGCAGACACATGGTCATTGTCGGATAAAATCTTACTAAGAGTATAAGGCTCAGCCAGATGACTAAAAGTGGAAAAATATAGATCACATTGATGCCTAAAACATGGACACTTGGTTAAAATGTGATGAATAGTTAAAATGGTGCCACAGTCCTCGCACATTGGAGAATTGGAGAGTCATCTGCCCACAGCAGAAATGCATGAGTAAGATGACTGTGTCCTATGCGGAGGCAAGCTATAACAACTTCCTCTCTGCAGTTCTTGCACAGACTAGACTCCCAGTGTCGGCTTATAGGCTTTATCTGATAGAGCTTGTTTGGGACTTGCTCATGCCAAGACTGTTGCCATTGGGAGAGCAATTTAGCGTGCATTAGTTGCCTGTGGTCTGTATAGGGGACTAACAGGTAATAAGTGTTGTGGGATTCTGGTGATCTGGCCGAAGCATCCAGAACCAGGGTGTGTCTGCTTGGAGCAACAATTAACCATGGCAACCAACAGATTGTCAAATTTTCACGTGGGGACAAATGATATTAAATGCACATAAAGTGATGATTTGTTGTAAAAATAAATGCTGAAAAAAATGCCAAAGCAAAGTTCAAAATGTGTATGTGTCTGCTATTCTGCCCAAACATGACTGGTTGTTGTTGTTATTTGGTTTGTAGGAGCATTAGCAACTAAGGCCATATTGCTCGAGGGATATGCGGTGGTCATTCCCTGGCCTTTCCGAATCCTCTGTATTTGGTGGTCATGGGCTCGAACCCCGGTCTAATCAAGTGTGTGCTATGCACTGCTGCTCCTGCCCACCTGGCTACGGAGGAGACGAGACATGACTGGAGGGACTATATGTTGAAAGCCTTACAGATTAACTCAAGTCTTGAAGGACTCTGCAAGACTTTTTGTGGTTAATTTTTATCAGCCTGACCCACAATTGTAGGTAAAGGGAATTGCTTTTGTAGAGTTGGTTTACACTTGAACGAGAATGTAAGAGATTTTGTCAATATCATTTAGGATACCTTAAGGGTTGAGGGAAACTGCTGGTTGGGAACTGGGCCAAGGGGTAATACATATTTCTGTTTATCTGATGATATGTGTAAAAGTAATTAGCATTAGCATTTGTTGAGGCATACGATGCAAGAGAGCAAGCTTATACAGCATCAGCCAAAAAAAAAAAAAAAAAAACCCTCCCCATTTCACCCATCTGGTCACTCCAAATGTTTGTCTAGTTCAGCCTTAAATTTATTTAAGCTATCAAATTCGACAACAACAACAGATGGAAGACTGTTCCAGCAATCAACTACCTGCTGGCTAAAGGCAAACTTCCACACATCTATTCTACAACTATCTTTCCTCAATTTGAATCTATGCCCCCTCAGGTTTTTATTCGGAGCAAGCAGAAGTATCCCACCAGCATTGAGCCTGCTCAAACCATAAAAGGATTTATACACCTTATTTTCCAAAAACAGAAGATAAACTAATAGGTCTATAATTATATTCACCCTTTGAACCCCCTTTGTGAATTGGAGATACATTTGCAAATCTAAAGTCCACGGGGACCTCCCCTGACTCTAGGGATGCTCTCATAATTATGGCTAAGGGTTTGCTTACTTCCCTTGCTGTCTCCTTCATTATAACTGGATAAATTGCATCTGCCCAGGAGCCTTTTTTATGTTTAACTTCAACAATTTCTCCTCCACTTTGCTCTCAGTTATTACAAAATCCCTTAGCTCCCTGTTAAAGTCTGAAAAACTTCTGGCATTCCCCTCCTTGAATAATTCCTCATGTGTGAATGTACATGCAAAATACTCGTTCAGTTTATCAGCTACTTGAGCAGGATCATCAATAGTTGAACCATGTATGTTTAGTGGACCAATCTGATTCATCCCTTCCTTCTAGAGTTTACATAAGTAAAAAACTCTTTGTTGTTTTTATTTGCATCCTATGCCAAGGATTTCTCATAATCTGTCATCACCTGCCTAACTTCCTTTGTGACTTGATTACAGGACTAGCTTATATCTGCCATAGGCTTCTGTGTCACCTGATAATTTATATGCATTCCATACATTTTTCTTGTCTGCCACAAGTCTCATTAATTCATCCGCATCCATTCAGGCCTGAACCTTGAACAGTATTTCTTAGCTGGTATGAAAAACCTAGTAGCCTCCAAGATTAAGTCCCTAAAGTCTTCCCATTTAGAATTCACCATTGCTAACATCATCAGTTGATCCCACTGTAGAGAATTTAAAAACTGTCCGAGACCACTGTAGTCACCTTTACGAAAACAAAATCCCTTCCCTTTACCCTTGATGGTAGTTACATCTTTAAGTAAATCTCACATCAGTACACTGTGATCACTGTCACCTAGTGATTCCTTTATCTGCAAATTCTTAATGCATGAATAATCAGTGCTGATAATCAGATCAAGAGTATTACTACCACTGGTTGTCCCTCGAACATGTTGCTGTAGAAAACAATCCTTCAATAAATCCACAAAAGTCTTGTTAGCTTGCGAGTGACCAACCCATAAGTTCCAGTCAATATCTGGAAAGTTAAAATCCCCCATTACAAGACATTCTGATTTACCAGCCCATTCTATTTCTCTGAACAACTGTTCATTGTACTCATCAGAATCATTAGGCCTCTAATATACTCCTACTCTCATTTTCCCTTTCCCAGTGTTTATGTCACACCAAACAGACTCAACATTGCATTGTCCACCCATGTCAACTGGATGCACTTAATTAGATTTTATGTGTTGCTTAACTAACAGCATAACCCCTCCTACCCTGCCTGTCCTTTCTGTACACATTGTACTCCCCAAATTCCAATTCTGCACTGCTTATATTTGTGTGACATCATGTCTCTGATATCCCAACAATATCTGCCTTTGATGTCTTGATCAGCATTTCAAATTCATCAATTTTATTTACTATACTTCTAGCATTAGTGTCATGCAAGTATACATGAACTAGTTCTTACTCTTAGTTACCCAAATACAGCCCATGTATTTACTTGGTCCATGTTGACTCCCGGCAGCTCTTTAAGTCTCCAGCAACCTGCTCTCTAGGCTGCTGCTCATTACAACAGAAGCAGTGCAAGAATCACCTTTGTCTCTGCCTGCAGCTACTGTTAATCTTTTAGTCAATGAATCCCTCCACTCTAGTAGTTTTCCAACCCACATAACTCCACCTTGACAGCATCAGCAAATATTCTTACACCCTTTCTATTTAAGTGTATCTCATTAGAAGCAGTCTCTCCTGTTAGCAAGCACAGACCATGCTGAAAAAAATTCTATCCCGTGAGTCTTGCACAATCTCTTCAGGGCCGAATTGATTGACAAGGCTCTCATCATATACTCCCTTCTATCATGTCTGGGCAGAATTGCAGACACTTTCAAATTTAACGTTTAACCCTAACTTGTGACTTTTTTTTTTTTTTTCCAGCATTGACGTGTACTTGTTAAGTAAATGTGCAAATCTCTTATTCTTAAGGTCATTAGTGCCAACATGTATAACAATATCACCTTTTGTGCCCTTAAAAGATGATATCTACCCTACAACTTCATCAACTTTTGCCCCGGGCAGACATACCCTGGTTCTGTTCCACCTATCATACTTTGTAATGCCTGCAACTATAATGCCTGCACTGATCTCAGTGGTTCATGTTTGTGTGGCAACATCCAATACTGGCAAGAAGTTCTAAGGGTAGTGAAGTGTCAAATCAGTGGGAACCTAATGCTAGTGAAAAAACCTTAAACTTTAAGGGTTGTTAACTATAAGAGAACATAGAGTCATAACTATGCTTGCATTAATTTCAGGAGTGTTTCTGCATTCCTTATATCCGTGTGACACCATGTCTCTGATATTCCAACAATATCCACTAATGGAAACATGGTACCATCCCAAAACAGGGGATGATGAGTTTCATTATTGTATGTACAATGTACTTAGGAAAGACAGGGAAAATAGAAGGGGTAGTGGGATCATGCTTCTCATCAAAAGTAGCATGAGCACCACAAATGCTTTGCAGATTTAGGATTTACACAAATTTGTATAGAATCTGTGTGGTGTGAGTTAGTTGGAAGCAAAGGTATAATGAGAGCAAGTAATCTACAGAGCAGAAGACTAGAAGGTTATGACAAGAGCCTCTACAGACAAATAGAATGGACACATAGAATAGACAGGCATGTGTGAATGTCTTATTATGGATGACTTCAATTTACCCCTAATTGAATGGAGCCAGTGAGAGGCTAGTGGAATTATATCTCGCCTAAAGGAAAGCATCGAGCTTCTTGAAAGGGTGTCCAATGCTGTGCAATGTGCCTGGTGAGATTAGCAAAGGGATGTCCATAAGAGGAATGACTTTGAATATGTGGACTGAAAGTTTGGTAACTAACACCTTAAAAGAGAATTAACTGAGGTGAATAACACTCTGAGGGGAGAAGGTAAAGTGAATTAGGATGAAATGAGAACTAGGGGGCATAAATTCAAATTACAAGGAAAGAGGTTTAGAGTGGGTTGCAGGAAGTTTTCTTTTATCTAGTGAGTTGTTGATTATTGGAATAAGTTGGCTCTGTGGGTGGGTTGAGGCCCACAGCTTGGGAAAATCGAAGGTCAACTGGATAGATAACTATGCAAGGAAGATGTCAAATAGGTGGTTTTTTGATTTTATTTTAAGATTAATTTATTTATTATTTGCATTTTATGTTATTATTTATTTATTTTCATTTTATGATTAATTTATTTATTATTTTCATTTTATGTTATTATTTATTTATTATTTGTATTTTATTTTTTTTATTTATTTTTTTGCTGGTCCAGCAAAACCCTTGGGCTTTCTTGCATCATATAGCTAATGCTAATACAAAATCTGATTCGTAGATAAGATCACATATCTTTATGGGAGAGGGTATCCTTGTCATCAAACTGATCTTGACAAAAGAAAGGTACATCACAAATATCGTTGCCTCTATATTGAAACTAAGCTTTCTCTTTTATGCTTAGCACTTTTTTTCTAGATAGCTGCTAATTCTGTACAAATTCTCAAATTTGCCCTATTGTGGAATATTGTTGCCATGTATGGGAAAGTGCACTTTCCCATATAATTCCCCCATATATATGGGGGAAGCACTTTCCCATATATGGCAACAACTTTCCCATGCTTCCCCCACATATGAGGGGAAGCATTCCATATCTAAAAAATGATAAGATAGGGATCATACCACTAAGATGATCCCTATCGTACCAACTTACACCACTCTCTGTCACAGATATTCAGTTTCTCACTGAATGTCTTGTATAAATTTGTCTTCCAAACTAATTTGGACACAGACAACAAGTCAACACCTATTCACAACTGAGCTCCACACTTACTGTACTAATCTGCCATGTTGTTGTTGTTTTTTTTAATGGTACATCAACATCTTTGGTCATATTGCATCAGTGTATAATATTGGCATAAATGTTCATGTAAATAGGCTGACTATATGTTGCATACACTGAAAATTTTGGTATAACTTGTGGGCACAGGGAGTGATACAGCCCCAACTGAAGAGACCTTTAAGAATTTTAAAACTAGACTTCTCCAAATGAGTAACAGGCAGCAACTAGCTTTTCATTTGTCTTCATTTATTACGTCTACTTCTGTTATTTGGGAACTATCTTCTGTTTTGCATTTCTTTTTTCCCAAAAGTTACCATTTATCATTAACAAAATTTAAAGTCACACATCATGAAATATTGTCATCATGTGTGTGTGTGTGTTGATATTAGCATTAGTAGTGGGTTTGGTTTTTGGTTGTTTTTTTTTAGGAGCATTAGCAACTAAGGCCATATTGCTCCGGGATATGCGGTGGTCATTCCCTGACCTTTCCGCATCCTCCGTATTTGGTGGTGACGGGCTCGAACCCAGGTCTAATCAAAAAGCGTGTGATACGCACTGCTGCTCCTTCCCACCTGGCTACGGAGGCGCCCATTAGTAGTGGCAATGATATTAAGTACACATGCCTTGTACAACTGGAAAATCACCTCTTCATCTTGGCTGACAAAATTCCTGTATATCACTGACAAAACCCCAAGAGCTGTCCTGACAACCTGCCTGCACTGCTTAAACTTCATATCTGACTGCATAATTACCTACAAATTGTTTTCATAAACCATTAAAACAACTGCTCTTTGTGGACTAATGCTATTAGTAGTCTCCCAGGGTTCAATGTTGGGCCCATTGTTGTTTTCTGTATTTATCAATGATATTAATGAAAGTATATCAGGGTTAGTGTCTAAGTTTGCAGACAATATGAAGGTTGGCAGGGTTGTTAGTAACAGTAACAAAAGTACACTACTGCAAAAGGATCTGTAAAAGTTGAGAAGATGGGCTGAGAGGTGGCAACTGAAATTTAACATTGAAAAATGTAAAAGTACTGCATATGGGTAGCAGTAACCCCAGAGAAATGTACCAACTGGGTGGTACTACACTCAGGGTAGTGGAGAATGAAAAGGACCTGGGGGTAATTACACAGTCAGATATGAAGTTTTCTAAGAGTGCAGATAGGCTGCAAGAGTAGCTCATGGTATCTTGTCAATGCTAGCAAGCATAAGAAGGTGATTGTCCCCTTGTATAAGGCAATGGTCAGGCCACAGCTTGAGTACTGCATACAGGTCTGGAGGCCTCATTTTAGGAAGGATGTAGAGCTGCTGGAATGAGTACAGAGAAACAGCAATGAGATTGGTGAGTGGAAGAAAGGGTTTCTGTTACCAAGAAAGGCTTAAGTTCTGCAAATTTCAGCAACCTTATACACCTCAATTAGATCACCTGCGAGGTGATCTAATTGAGGTGTATAAGGCCTTGAATGGTTTGAGCAAGCTGAATGCTGATGGGCTTCTTCCTCTTGCTTAGATTACTCACCTGATTACTTAAATTGAGGAAAGAAAATTGTAGAATATATGTGCAGAAATTTGTCTTTAGCCAGTGGGCAGTTGATAGTTGGAACAAACTTCCATCTGTTGTAGTGGAGGTCAACAACTTAAAATAAGTTCAAGGCAGAACTAGACAAACATTTGGAGTGAATGGATGGGTGAAATTGGAAGGTTCCCCCCCCACTGATGCTATATAAGCTTGCTTTCTTGCATCGTATGCCTCTACTGATACTACTGCTAATAGTATCCAATCAGATTAGTTAGACAAGACTGCCCTTTAACAAATCCATATTATGACTGTAGTGAAATTACATTCTTGTCTAGGCAGTCCTATTTACTTCTTTAACCAGTGACACCATTATTTTCGCTGGACCCAAAGTCAGTGATATATATATATATATATATTACTGACAGGAAATTGCATTTTCATTTGGGTCTGACAACTGCCAAAACTAAGAAATGAAGTGAAATGTTTAATTGAGAGAATGGCCAAAGTGTGGCAGCAGTAGAATCTGGACTATACATCTTTAGACTGATATACAAAACTTAAATCTTGCATTTGAAGAATTCCCTTTTATTGCAATATTTATAGCTATATGATGAAAATAAATATATATTTTCTACATTTTCTAAAATAAAAAATCCGCAAAACCCATACTGTCCTTGTGCCAAAAAATTTGTCATTCAATTCCATCTTGGCAAGCAGTCTATTCCAATGTTCTGCAATACACTAGCCAAAGGTAAACTATGAAATATATTTTCATCCACCAACTCCTAAAGCCTCTATACCTGTGTGTAGAGTCTTTAGGAGTCCAAGTATATCTTCCTTAGGACCCCATACATCCCATCAGGTTCTCCCCTCAAACATGCCCAGTTGCCAAGCTGTATGGTCTGTTCCCTCCAATCATTCTGAAGACTAATGCTAAAGAATGCTGCTGATTCATTTTACTGATTCCTTCAGGATCTTATACACCTCAACTAGGTTCCCTATGATGTTCTAGTCACCTTAGATCTAACCATTTGTATGGCTTAGAGCTAAGGTGCAGAGTTGTTAAATTATCACCTCTCATCAATCTGGTCATTCTTCTTTGCATCTTTTCCAAAAGTTTCTTTTTCATTTTCTTTTTTTTAAGATATATGTCCTCAAGAGCTGAAGAGGATATTCCAAATGCACCATTATCTTATATAATATTCTCAACATTGTCTTATACAGAGTGACAATGGCAACAACCTTCTCTATTTGCAAAGGTGCTTACAAATCACATATATGACATCATGTGCTCTTCTAGCAGCCCGTTTACATAGTATGGTAAATTTCATACCCGACTATATTATACCCCTAAAGTCTCATCCTGAATCACTCTTAATTCCTCTCCCCTTGCAAAAAAGTAACTCTAGTTACTTATGGATTGGAGGGAGAAAAATTAAACCTTCAGTTGCCATTTTTTATTTTTCCAGACCATATCTGCAACCAATCCATGTCATTTTGAAGAAATATTGCTGGTTCTGGTTATCTACCACCCTTCCCACCTCAAATCATCATCAGACTTTGACAGCTCCACTTCATCCCCTCATCAATGTCATTAAAGAAGACTAGAAACAGGAGCTGATACTTGAGGGACTCCACACAGTACACTACTCAAGTTGAAAGAACGCAATATGACCATCATATCACCTAACTCTCAGCAAGGTCCAGATTAAACAAAGAAGGAACTTAGCAGTAACCCAAACTTATTACAATCCATTCATTAGACCTTCATGTTGAACCATATCAAAAGTCTTAATGAAGTCACAGTAAACAATACTGAAGTTATCTTCTGCATCCAACAGTCCCATTAACTTTTTTGTAATAACCAGCCAGATCAGTCAGACGTGGTCTCACTGTATCTTCATTGGCTTTGATGAAAACAGCTTCATAACAATAAAGAACAGTTATAAATAACATTTTAAATATTTGAATAACTTTAAAATAATTGCAATCTTGTGTCATCTATATAAAGTATCATAGCTGTAATATTTTTAAGAATATTGAAAGTAAAATGTAATCAAGGTTTATATTACCTTCATCACAAGGAAGCATGTTACAAGGTTCTTTTTTAAATGGCCTAATACTTGGGTCACACCGACTATGTGTAACAACTTTATTTTTATGGAAACATAGAATTTTTCTTGTCCTTTGTCCACCCCCACAAGGTACTGGACACTAAATGGAAAGTAAATAACAAATAAAAACATTAAAAGGCTTCATTTTATTAATGAAACTAATATTTTCAGAATTACAAAAACTGCTACAATTAACTACTCAAGACATAACAAATACACAGTCATTTAAGACTTACGGGGCGATTCGATATATTTCCTTTAGAACGTGTAAAATCATGTAGTAGTAGTGGCATGTGATGCAAGAAAGCAAATGTATGAGCTTATGCAGCATCAGCCAAAAAAAAAAAAAAAAAAAATCACACAATTCCCTCCAAATGCCTGTCCAGTTCCTCCTTAAATTTATTCAACCTATCAACTTCCACAACGACAGATGGAAGTTTGTTCCAGCAATTAACCACCCGCTGGCTAAAGGAAAATTTCCGCACATCTATTCTACATCTGTCTTTTCTTAATTTGAATTTATGCCCCCTTAGATTCGTAATCTGAACAAGTGGAAGGATCCCATCAGAATTCAGCGTGCTCAACCCATTCAAGGCCTTATATACCTCAATCAGATCACCGCACAGGTGCCTAGTCTCCAGCCACTGCAATTTGCAGAACTTAAGCCTCTCTTGGTAAGAGGATCCCTTCATTCCCCTCACCAATCTTGTTGCCCTTCTCTGTACACGCTCAAGTAAATCTACATCCTTCCTAAAATGAGGCCTCCAGACCTGTACGCAGTACTCAAGCCGTGGCCTGACCATTGCCTTATACAGAGGGATAATCACATCCTTTTCCCTGCTAGCAAAATTCCTATATATCATTGACAAATCCCCATTACCTGCCCTGGCAGCCTGTCTGCATTGCTCAGAAAACTTCATATCTGCCTGCACAATTACTCCCAGGTCTTTTTCATTTTCTACCACCTTAAGTGTAGTACCACATAGTTGGTACGTTTCTCTGGGGGTTACTTCTACCCATATGTAGTACTTTGCATTTGTCAAGGTTAAACTTCAGTTGTCACTTCTTAGCCCATCTGCCCAAATTATCTAGATCCTGTTGCAGTAGCACACTGCCATTACTGTCATTAACAACCCTGCCAACCTTTGTATCATCTGCAAACTTTGACATTAAGCCTGATATACCTTCATCAATATCATTGATAAATATACAAAACAACAGTGGACCTAACACCGAACCCTGTGGGACTCCACTAATAACATTAGTCCAAGAAGAGCAGCACCCATTGATTACCACCCTCTGTCTTCTAGCACTTAACCATCCTTTTATCCATTGTAGCAACTTACCCTTAATACCATTCTGCTCCAATTTGTACAATAGTCTTCCATGCGCAACAGTGTCAAAAGCTTTCCTGAAATCCAAATATATGATATCAAAATTATTTTTCGCATCCAGTTCCTTTGTAATCACATCATAATATCCTATGAAATTTGTCAGACAAGACTTTCCCTTAACAAACCCATGCTGTGTCTGAATTATTGCTGCAGTCTTGTCTAGATGATCCTGCAATGCATCCTTAACCTGACTCCATTATTTTACCCGGAACAGAAGTTAAACTAACTGGTCTGTAATTACTCGTGTCACCCTTCGATCCCCCTTTGTGAATTGGGGATACATTTGCACATCTCCAGTCCGTGGGAACCTCTCCTGAGTCCAAGGATGCTCTCATAATTATGGCTAAGGGTTTGTTTAGTTGCTTTGCCGTCTCCTTTAATATAACTGGATAGATCCCATCCACCCCAGGTGCTTTTCTTACGTTTAACTTCAACAATTTCTCTTCCACTTTGCTCTCGGTTATTACAAAATCATTAAGTATCTTGCTACAATTTGATGACCTTCTGCCATTTTCAGACCTTAATAATTCCTCACGTGTGAATGTAGATGCAAAATACTCATTCAGTTTGTTTGCTATCTGAGCAGGATCATCAACAGTCGAACCATCGATGTCAAGTGGACCAATCAGATTCATCCCCTTCCTTTTAGAGTTTATATAAGTAAAGAAATCCTTGCTGTTTTTCTTAGCATCTTTTGCCAAGGATTTCTCGTAATCTGCCTTCGCCTGCCGACCCTCCTTTGTGACCTGATTACAGATTAACTTATATCTGCCATATGCTTCTGAGTCGCTTTATAATTTATATGCATCCCATGCATTTTTCTTCTCTGTTACGAGTCTCATTAGTTCATTTGACAACCATTTAGGCCTAAACCTTGAACAATATTTCTTAATAGGTATGAACCTTTTAGTAGCTTCCACGATTAATTCCTTGAATGCTTCCCACTTAGAATTTACTGTTGGTAACATCGTCAGTTGATCCCACTGTACAGAAACTAAAAACTGTCGGAGACCACTGTACTCGCCTTTACGGAAGCAAAAACCCTTTCCTTTACCCCTGATAGTAGTTAAATCTTTAAATAAATCCCACGTCAGTACACTGTGATCACTGCCACCTAGTGGTTCTTTTATCTGCAAATTCCTAATACATGAATGATCACTGCTGATAACCAGATCAAGAGTATTACTTTCTCTGGTTGCCTCTCAAACATGCTGCTGCAGAAAACAATCATCCAATAAATCCACAAAAGTCTGACTAGTGTGTGAGTGCCCAACCCACAAGTTCCAGTCAATATCTGGGAAGTTAAAATCCCCCATTATAAGACATTCCGATTTATTAGCCCACTCTATTTCACTGTACAATTGTTCATTGTACTACTCATTCAAGTCATTAGGCCTATAACACACTCCTACTCTTATTTTTGCTTTCGCAGTGCTTATGTCACACCAAACTGACTCAACAGTGCACTGTTCATCTATATCAACTGGATGCACTTCTTTTGATTTTATGTTTTTCTTTATTAACAGCATAACACCTCCTCCCTTCCTATCCTGTCTATCCTTTCTGTACACATTGTACTCCCCAAATTCCAGTTCGGCATTCCTTATATGTGTGTGACACCACGTCTCTGATATCCCGACAATATCCGCCTTTGATGTCTTGACCAACACTTCAAATTCATCAAATTTATTTACTATACTTCTAGCATTGGACATGCAAGTATACATGCACCTATTCTTATTCTTAATTACTCTAACACATCCCATATACCCACCTGTTTCACGATGACTGCCATCCGTCCCTGAAACCCCCAACACCCCTCGCTCCAGGTCGCTACTTATTCTAATAGAAGTTGTGCAAGAATCACCTTCACTTCTGCCTACGGCTACTGTTAAACTATTAGTCCTTGTATCCCCCCAAGCTATCAGTTTTCCGACCCACCTAACACTGCCTCGATAGCATCAGCAAATATTCTTGCACCCTTTCTATTTAAGTGTATCCCATCCCTGTAGAAGCAGTCTCTCCTGTTAACAAGTACAGTCCAGGCTGAAAAAAATTCTATCCCTTGAGCCTTGCACAATCTTTCCAGGGCCGAATTGATCGACAAGGCTCTCATCATATACTCCCTCCTATCGTGTCTGGGCAGAATTGCAGACACTTTCAAATTCAACCCTATTTCAGGGCTTTTTTTCAACAGTGACCTGTACTTGTTAAGTAATTCTGCCGGTCTCCTACTCTTAATATCATTAGTGCCAACGTGTACAACTATATCATCTTTTGTGCCCCTAAAAGATGATATCTGCTCTACAACGTCATCAACCTTTGCCCCTGGCAGACATACCCTGGTCCTGTTCCACCTATCCTTTTTACAAAGGATGTTCCCCGTTTCCCTGACAATAGAGTCACCAACAACTACTAGTTCCTTTGGGACCAGCGCAATCTGCCTTGGGAGTTGCCGCTGTGTTGCGTGATGACCAAGTGCAAGCTCTGGCGTTGATGTGGGCAGCCGAGAGCCTGATGGGCCCCTCAATTTAGATCTTTCGAGGGCATCCATCCTGTCCTTCAAACTCTCATATAGGCCCATAACAACACTGAGTTGTCGCCTGATTTCCTTACATCGCGCACACACAAAGACATCCCCCATGGCAATATCATGTTCCGTTCCAGATAGTTCGGCAAACATTTCACAAGTTGCACATTTTTTTAGGCTGTGATGCGTTGGAGAATCGCCCCCCTCAGTTCTCCCACGAGTCACAGCACTCCTGCCACTTTGTGCCCGTTGCTTTGCTTTATATGTTTAGCATAATAACATATGTTTATCATATAGTGTCTTATTTCTATATTCATATATCAAAAATCTGTACTAATAATAAATTATCAATTACAGTATCAATTATTAGAAACTAATATAAGTATTAAAATGAATTTAATACTTATATTAGTTTCTAACATTGTTACCTCTGACATTTGTCTCATTTTATATTTTTGATGTCGACAACACATAAGTATTACACATAAAATGAGGAAAGAAATATAGAAAAGATTAAACCTAGTCTATATGAATAAGATTATTTTCAGAGCATAAGTTTTTGAATGGTAACTTGCCACTGCCATTGAGAATATCCAAAGTGCCAAACTCACATATAGTCATTTTTTAAGGGAGAAAATTTTCAAGAAAAGCATTACTTGTTCTAGAATGTAAATTAAAAAGGTGATATCACAGTACTGAGTACTATTTTAACTTTGAAGCCAGTGCTTAGAAAAAAAATAATAATAATAATATGCATGCAGTATTTATATGTAAATGGAAATGGAAGGGTATCAGACAATAAGTTTCAAAACAACAGAAAGTTAAATTAAAACAGTAACAACTGTTTTTTTTTTTCTTTCTTTTTTTCCTCATTCATTTCTTACATGGAACTGAATGCTCTCCTGATAAAGCAGATGTGGACTCTGCCAAAAAATTCATTAACAACAGGTGATGGTAACTCATCATCACATCAGAAAATGAATCCAGACAGGAAACATACCCTGATGTAAAAATGCTGAGCATATCTAGATGGTAGATGACTCTCATCAGCCAGGGAAATATCACTGCTTTGCTTATTGGGGGCTTGAAGTATTGAAACCAATGTTTAGTCTCTAAAGCAAAGCTGCCGACACCCCTATCTCTTCCATCATGCAGTATAATTGATGTCTTTTGAGGTTATGAAGGGAATCATGGTGAATCCAATCTTCCTTACATTAGAAGGGTACAGCTCTAAAACTTTAATCACAGGCTGGCCACTAGATAGTCCACTGAACCAAGCCTATTGGTAACTCTCTAGGAGGCTTCCGGATCAGCTAGTGCATAACCTTGCTGCCTCTACTCTCTGCCAAACAGTGACTGGAGGGAATATGAATTGTGTGTATGAAAGAGGCACTATTGAGGCCACATTACATCAAGGAGCTGGGTATATTCTTGCTTTGTGTATACCATATCCAAAAATTTAATTACTTCATACATATATCATGAAGTCAAACTATCATATCAAATATATCATGAAGTCAAATTACATATCAAATATATCATGAAGTCAAACTATCATATCAAATATATCATGAAGTCAAACTATCATATCAAATATATCATGAAGTCAAACTAACAGAATAAACTTAACTGCAAAAAGATCTAAACTTCCCAAAAACTTCTTAATTCATTTCACAAATATACATGGTCTCAGTTCCAATCTCAATGATATCTATTTCCACCTGCAGCCTGCCAAACCAGACTTACTGTTTTCTGACAGAACCCCAATTATCAGTTGCATCAACCACTGCTCATCTCAGTTGTCCAAATTATTTGCTGTACAATTCCTTTAATTTTGAAGATTGTACTTGTGCATCTGTCTGCTCTGATATTCCCTATCAGAGACATAGTAATTTGGAATTGCCCCTTTTCTATCTTTTCTGACTCTACCCCCATTTTGTCAAATTCATGTATGGCCTCTATCATTCTCCTCACTCCACTAATCACTTGGAACTCTTTGACTTCCTTCTGTTTTGCTCTCAGTGTTACATTTCTTTTAAACAATTACTCACTTATAAATCTCAAATCTGCCCTACCATTGAATATTGTTCCCACATCTAGAGTGGTACCCCCAGAACCTCTCTCAGGCTTCTACACTCCAGTCAGGTTAATTATATTTTAAATTAATTATCAAAAATTGTATAATTAATTTTTGCCTGTTCAGTCCAATCCTGTTAAGAGATTCTCATTCATTAATAGTATTTGCAGGGATGGAGGAGGAACTAATTCTGCTGATTGTTATTTCTATTTGATAAAGATTCCCAAATTTTCTTCAAAGTCAGCATGTACAATAAAATATTTAAATTTATGTCAGCTATGTGACTTCTACCTCATGGTGAGAATCTATTGGTATACCATTTTCTTTATCCAGATGAAGAAAATCTGGTAACAACCTGCTAGTTTTTCAAGGATCTGAATCCAGATTTCAACCATCTACAGCAATAGCATATCATCTAATTTCACATCTCTTTTGAGGCCTAAACCTCAAAAAAAAAATCAGACCAGGCTCTGTGCTGAAAATGTGGAATCATCTGGAAAAGAACAATAAAGATATTTTTTATTTCACAATCATCAAGGTTATTTTGACATTAATGATCTAATATTTTGCCACAACATAAATAGACTAATGGAGGCAGCAGAGAACACAATACAGAGGAACAGCAGCTTTTTATTGATCACATACTTTTATTATTATTATTCGACATCATTACAGTTAATTTTTTTATTCCCATTTTTTTATTATTAGTGGATGGATAGATTTTACTCCAAAATATACCATTAATATATAAGTTTTGAAAAAATGTTTTCCTATATACAGTCATCCACATTTATCTTAAAAAGAACAAAAGTTAAAAAATTAAGTTTAAAATTGAAAGTTTTTATGTTAAATAAGTTTTAAATTAAATAAATTTTTTTAATAAAACTCATAATTAATTTTTGATAATTAATTTAAACTTACCCTATTCCATGGCCCTGTAAACCACATGCCTTTACATGGAGCTCGGGTGCAATTGCGTACCGTTGGAAATTTTTTTTCAGCAGCACATTTTTCATCGTTTACTTTTTTGATACTTTCTGTCTCCCAGATACCACAAAACACTACACGAGTCTGAACTCCAGTTCCACATTTAGCAGAACACTAATGTGTTTAAAAGTAATCATAAATTTTTATATATCATATAAGTATAGCTTTATAAATTTATAATAGAGACAAGCAGCTTATGTACACAATTTTCAGAATTAATTTTATAATATATAACTACAGTAAATCCTCATTAATCCGGACCCCGGTAATCCATACGTCACTTAATCCGGACAGCTCTAAAAAAATTTAAAAGTGTAAAAATCAAATAACGATTGGGCTCAAAGCTCATATGTATTGTGTCTGAGATCATTAGGCTGTGATGACTCATGCTGCACAAACAACCTGGTTCCCGGCTGCGGTTCAGACAGTTGTTTGTCGTTTGCTCCGCAGTTATGCACTTCTGTCTTTTGTCATTTGTGCTGTGCAGTTAAACAATGTCTTTAAGTAAGCCTAGTGTAGGACAGAAGCGTAAGCATAAAATGCTTTCTCTTCACAATAAACTATCGGTGAGAGAAAAACTTGAAAAAGGAGATTCAGTGTACAGCATCTGTCTTGAGTATGGCATCACAAAACAAACCGTGTTGGACATTAAAAAGAAACAAAGTGAAATTCGTAATTTTGTTCTCAAGTTTAACGTGGAGAAAGAAAAAAGTAAAGTTAAACGAATGCGGATGCCTACTGATAAAGCACTAGATGATGCTGTGTACAAATTATTTTCTGAACTTTGTTCATCTGGTTTGGCTGTGTGAGGAATAGAAATTCAAGCAGCGGCGGAGAGACTGGCTAAACAGTTAGGAATTGAACAATTTAAAGCGAGCTCAGGTTGGCTTTTTAGATTTAGAAGATGGCATAACATTTCAAACAAGAAAATGTGTGGGGAAATTCTTAGTGCTGATTTTGAAGCTGTTGAGCCTTTCAGGAAACAACTGACTGATTTTATTCAAAAGGAGGGTTACCAATTGAACCAGGTGTACAACTTTGATGAGACCGGACTGTTTTGGAGTGCTCTGCTTGAAAATACACAAGCATCAAAGACTGAGAAAACCACGCCTGGAAGAAAAATAAGCAAGGAACATGTTTCAGCATTGCTGTGTGCAAATGCTGATGGAAGCCATATGTTAAAAACTGTCATCGTTGGGAAAAGCTAAAAACCATGTACCCTAAAAAACATTGTAGTAATGGACGATCTACCGGTAAACTACTACAATTTCCACAATGCATGGTATACCACAGAAATAACAATGGATTGGTTCCAAAAGAAAGCTGTGCCAGAAATCATAAGACATCAAATCAAAGATTTGAAAATCCCAGAAGACGAAGCTAGATTTGCTAGATAATGCACCAATCCACCCTGATGTTGACAAACTCATCAGTCGAGATAAGAAGATTAAGTGCGTGTTCCTGCCACCAAACACGATATATTTTCCAGCCTATGGACCAAGGGGTGATCTACGCGGCAAAGTGACTCTACAGAAAGAAGTTTCTGAGTGAAGTCCTAGAAGTCGAGAAGCCACTGATTGATGAAGTAGACAGAAGAGGACAACAGACATTGAAAAATTTAAAGTTGTACAATGCAAAGATCTATGATTTACAACTTTGCTGATGCTGCAAAAGAAATCAATTCAAAAACTTTGGCGAATTCATTGAAAAAACTTCTCTTAGATGAAGAGGCTAATCCAGAAACAGATGGTTGTGAGATAGAGGACTTTCATGAGACTCTACAACGAGGAGGGAAAAAAGCTGTGTCCTTAGAGGAGATAGAGTCATGGATAGAAGAAATTGAAAATGATACTGGCTACCACATCATGACCGAAGAGGAGATTGCAGTTAGTGTAATGGGAGCAGCAGAAAGTTCAGACGGAGGAAGAAGATGAAGTGAGCAACAACTCTCAGCCAAAAATTAAAAGTGAAAGACCACTTGAACTTTGTAATTCAGTATGTTGAACAATCAACAAATGAAAACGTATCTGCCCATTATGAACACTTAAGACACCTACGTGAATTGGTAATAAAGGAAATAAACTGCAGACAATCACAAAAAAAAAAAAAGTAATTTTTTCAAACCAGTGAATGTGGCAAGTGATGTAAGTGAAGATGAACCAGTGCAATCTCGTTCTAAGTGATTATGGACCTTATGTATTATTAATGTAAATACAGTATGTACATATGTACATACATACATATATTTACTACATATTTTTGACTATGTACGTATGTACATATGTACATACATACATATATTTACTACATATTTTTGACTATGTACATACATATTTTTAATGTAAAATAAACATGTTTTTACTGTTATCCGCATATATTATGTTGTTTAAATAAGCTTTACCCAGCAAAACAAATAACACTCCTTCCTCTGCTGGGTAAGGTATGTTGTTTGATTTTTAGGAGCATTAGCAACTAAGGCCATATTGCTCCGGGATATGCGGTGGTCATTCCCTGACCTTTCTGCATCCTCTGTATTTGGTGGTGACGGGCTCGAACCCCGGTCTAATCAAGAAGCATGTGCTACGCACTGCTGCTCCTTCCCACCTGGCTACGGAGGCGCCTGGGTAAGGTATATGAAAAAATAACTGAAGCCAAACAATACAATTATGAAAATAAATGGGACATCACCCTACCAATTGGCTTCAGGAAAAACCAGTGTACTTGAGAACACACTTTATTGAATAGTCATACCAGTAAAAAGCACTCTCCCACAAACACATGCTCAGGGTCTTCACAGATTTCCATGCTGCTTTTAACAGATTTTTCTGGCTTCAGAGTTAATAACTGCTCCCATCAAATCTATAACACAATCAGAAGCTACTGACTATTAGAACAGCTACTATAAAAAAAAAACATATTACAAGATGAAAAAAATCATAACCAGACAGAGGTTGTCCCTCTAAGGATCCCCATCTTTGAAATATATTTCTTGAAAGCTGGTTGAATAATCAGACTGAGAATGTTTCCACTATTGGGAACTCTAGATGAGAACTAGAAAAATATGCCCACACAGTATTTGCCAAGCATGGCACATAGTGTGGAGACATGCAAACTTTTACAGTGCCTCCCACTAAAACAAAAATAATGTATATGAAGGGCAACTTTAGCACAAATACACTACTAAGTGAAAATTTTAATATCTATAGTAATTAGGATAACAAGAACAAACTGCAAAATAAAATGAAATGCTCCTCCCCCCCCATATAAATGTGTATTTGTACCCATTGTCACCTAAGGGGCTGGCATAGGGCTACAAAAGCCAACCCAGGTAACAGTAGAGGTCTGAGTAGCCACAGTACAATGCCAAGTGTTGCTGACAATGACTCACACATTCAAAATAATATCTATCCCTGCACTGCAGTATCTGCAGTGCATGGAAGGCCCCAGCATGACCTGAGGGACTCAGTAGCCACTTGCACGAATGCAGAGCTATCAAAATAATGCATATCACTACAAATCTGGCAAGTGACAAAATAAGAAAACAGGAAAATATGGAAATACTTCACAAAGCAATGGAAGATGAGATGGGAGACCAGATATAAAGGCAGTATTACCAAGAAATTCATGCTACAGGTCATATTTGCTGAGGGTAAAACCTTACTGTGGTTTACAATGGGAACTAATACCACCTTTCTGCTGAGTGGCCACAGCTTGATGAATGCCAAATTGGCCAAATTTGTCCTCAGCACCATGGAAAACAATCTGTACAGTAATTTTAATATTGAGAAGTAGACACACAATGTTTACACCTGTTTATTTTCTCTACGAGGCATGCAGGAAAAAAATGACTGCCCATTTCAATAGCATTCATATCAGAAATGAAACCATCTTTATTTGAAATAGAGAAACTATTTTACCTCTAAGGACTTTGCTAACAAGATATTTAAGAGGAAAGTGCTATGAATAATATAAATAGGAGATAAAATGTAACACTACAACACAATGGTACAGTGCAGCGTTACATACATCCACTTCATTTACTGACACCACACTGCCACACAAGCTCCTCAGAATGCAACTGCATCTAATATATGGCTTCAATTAAAATAAAATAAATTTTCTGTTTATACTCCGGGAAGATAGGCAGAATACAAGAAACAGCACTGTATTCAGCAGTCACAGGCAGTGAATTTGGTTTCCACTAGAGCAGTCATTCTGATAGCCTGGCTGTGCTATGGCATCATCACAGAGAACGTGCATTCCCATCCAACTAATGCAAGCACAGAGTCAGAAATTCCCCTGCCCCCTCCCTCTTTTCTCTACAGCCCCCCCCCCTACAATGAGATTCTTCTCTACACACAGAACTATCTACTAATCCAGCTGACTGACACCCTTCACTAGTTTGGGAACGACCACTCTACTCTTCACACAACATTAGCAATTTTGCTGATGGTATGGGGTGAGAAGGTATATATACAGAGAGAGCCATTTACTCCCTCAACTAAAGCACTAACCTTAAGAGAAAGTAACCTATAATCTACACAACACACATATGGAACAAAAAAAAAAAAAAAAAAAAAACGAATTTACAGATATAAGAGAATGCATGAATAGTTTGCTTGAAAGAATGACTGTAGATTAGCACAAGAAATAGGTATTAATGTCTGAGTGAAAGACCTAGCTATATCTGAGATGGAATTGATAGATGCTCCCATTAACTCTCCCCCTCAGCTCCTACTAGTCACCAACTTGGCTGCTCCCATCCCCACTCCTGTTGGAAAACACAATTTGATATATCAAACAGCTACCAAGCACACACCTTCACCAAAAGATAGCTATCTTTCTTATATACAATGTTTAGAACAGAGATGACTAAAGGAAAGATAAAAAAAATAAAAAAATAAAAAACACAGACTGAGAACACAAAATTTAACATCTTAAACATATAGAGACCAGGACCAGATGTGTACAGATGGGGGTAAGAGGAACACAGCCAAAAATATTCAAATGGGGCATGGCCCAATAAAAACATGCTTGACTTGGGCATTCTGGGGAGAGATATATACTATACTTTCATAAAGTATTAGTATCTGCCCTGCAAAGGCTATTACAGTGTGTGTGTGTGCGTGCATGCTCTCGTGCAGTTGCCACACAGAATAGTATGCAATATTCTAGTACAGCAATTCCTTACCTATTATAATTCACATTTTTAGTGGCAAATGATGCAAGATCTTCAATGAATTACCTTCTCTGTCTCAATCCTGATCTGATCATAACTATAACTCCCCCTGCTCCTCTTATCAACCTATTTTCCTCTCATACATTTTTTTTGATAACTTAAATATTTTTATTATTACTTCACAAATAATAGTAATAAATAAATTTTTATTTATTAGTATTATTTTTTATTTATTATTATTATATATATATATATATTTTTTTTATTTTCTTATCTATTTTTTCTCGCATGGCTTGCCCTCTAGAAACCCAGGTCCCAGAGGGCAGCCCCCAGTGCAGAGTATCAGTGGATGATGCTCATGGCCTGCTTCCTCGTGGCAAGAGATGGGAACTACCCAGTGAGTTCCCAGGTGATCTAATCCTGTGCTGCTTAAGTGGCCAGTCATACAACAAAAAGACAGAACATAACATTAAGCATACAAATCTACACAACACATAAGTGCCTATGCAGAGAAGCTACAACACAGATGGTATCAACAGACTGTAGGCTGATCCCAAGGAACTACCTAAACAGAAACACAAACAAAATACTTATCTTTCTGTACACTCTCCATTCACCATATTCAAAAGGCGCCTCCATAGCCAGGTGGGCAGGAGCAGCAGTGCGTAGCACACACTTGATTAGACCGGGGTTCGACCCCGTGACTACCGCATATCCCAGGAGCAATATGGCCTTAGTTGCTAATGCTCCTAAAAACCAAATAACAAACAAACAAATCATATTCAAATTCTGTATCCTCTATGCTGCCAGAATGGCACCATGTTTCTAAGGATATCCTTACAATGTCTACATTTGATGCTTAACCAATACTTCAAATCCATCAAATTTGTTTACTATACTCCTAGCATTAGGGTACAAGAAAGTATATATGTGTGACTGTTATTGATATTAGTAACCCAAACACATCCCACACATATGCTTGTTCCATGAGGACCCCCAGCAAGCCTTGTAATTCCCCAACCTTGCTTTTCAGTCTAATGCATGTGCAATAGAAGCAACAGAAGAATCAATTTCACTTCTGTTTACAGTTTCTATTAGTCTATGTATCAACAAATAGTATCACCCAAAACTAGCAGTTTTCTGAACTACCTAATGCTGCCTCAATAGCACCAGCAAATATGCTTGCACTCCTTCAATTGAAGTATATCCATTCCTGTAAAAACAGTCTCTCCTGTTAACAACTTGGTCCTTGAAGCTTATCACAGACATTCTCTCGGGTATTACTAGGTTTTGCAACTTGGGGGTCTAAAACGTTGATGGAACTGATATTCAGGTGACACATGTGAGTCAAGTGGACCAAATTTCAGTAAAGTCTAATTGTTTTGTGACAATCAAATCCTCTGCTTGCACTTTCACAATGGTGGGACTGTTAGCAATCCTGGGTATAATCCCCATGTGCAAGTCCTGAAATATGGCACCTAGTATACTGGAGGTGAACACCTAGAAGTGAACCAACGTAAGCAGGAGCAGAGGTATGGCATCCACACCTCTGCTTCTGCTTACACTGTATCTTCTGTGTGGTGGATGCCACACCACACAGAGGAATACCACCCCTCTGTGTTTCCATGAGGACCTTTAGCAAGCCTTGTAATTCCCCAAACCTTGCATTTCAGGCTAATGCATGTCCCAATAGAAGCAAGAAACACAAGAATCAGTTTCACTTCTGTTTGCAATAACTATTAGTCTATGTATCAACAAATAGTATCCTTTCTCCCAAAACTAGCAGTTTACTGAACTATCTAATACTGCTTCAACAGCATCAGCAAATATTCTTGCATCCCTTCAATTTAAGTATATTCCTTAACATATTTCTTAAATTCTAAGTGAACTGCATCAGCTGCTGCAACACAAACACTGAGCCATTCCTCCTTGCATCAAAAGTTCATAGATAACATCTTGTTGCTTAAATCTGATTAGCCACCCAGTGAGGAAAAGAAGCTGCCGTCTACTCCCAATGCTTTGTGAAATAACTTGGCTTTATGTATATACATTGTGCCAGACATGGATATTCCTTCTGCTTGTTTTTTAATTGAACCACTGAAGGAAGTAGGGCTAAATCCAAGCCTTCACAAGATGACTTTTTCATGCTCTTTTTCTTTGGAAGGACCTATACCACTATCACAGTTCCAAATTCCTTTTGACTTTTGTTTTGTTTACATCACAAACAGTATGAACCTCAAACTATTTGTGATGTAAAGCAAGTTTTTCATGCAAGTTTTGTTGCTGATTCCCCCTTTTCAAATTTTTTAATTAACTGAAGCTTTTGTTTTATAGTGAGTACAACTTTCTTCCATTTTTTATTCATTTTCCTGGGGGTGTATATTTAGAAAAATTATGCTTTAACAAGAAATTATGCCACTAAATTACTGCATTAAGAAATACACCAACTTCTCCCTTAGCTAAAGACATATTGAGAAATGTCCTCTTCTCACACACTTCCCACTCCCTGTGTGCTTGCATGTACCAGAAGATGAGTCATACAGGGATGTCTTTGCTTTTATGAACCAAATATTCTGTGTATATTTTTATAGTGCATAATTTTATGAATCAAATGATGAGCAAATTAAAGAAAAATCATGCATGGATAATCTACAAAATGAATAATCAAAAGTACATTGTACATTTGTACAAAGTACATTGTATTTTGTACAAATGTACTTTTCTATTGTACAAAATTGCCATAAGCATTACATTGTAATACAAATTTCATGGCGCCTCCGTAGCCAGGTGGGAAGGAGCTGCAGTGCATAGCACACGCTTCTTGATTAGACCGGGGTTCGAGCCCGTCACCACCAAATACGGAGAATGCGGAAAGGTCAGGGAATGACCACCGCATATCCCGGAGCAATATGGCCTTAGTTGCTAATGCTCCTAAAAACCAAATAACAAACAAATTTCATGAAAATCTGTAATCCATTCACTGGGAGGTGAGTTGTTACATGTGGATGGATGTATGGTGAAGACAACAGGTTGTTGTTGTTGTTGTTGTTGTTGGGTTTTATTGGCGGATTAGCAACTAAAGCAAAGAAGACAATAGGTAGGTACTTATACATATATGTATGCAAGTGTGCCTAAAAATTACCTCAGTGAAATTTATATCACTGAAAAAATAATAATAAAATAATACTAAAATTGCTCAAAAGAAGAAAAGCTGATTCAATCATTTTAATTCAATACATTTAGTTTTACATTTAAAGAATAAAATACTATGATAAATTATTTGTTGAAAGTAATATTCATAATATCACAAAGTATTTACCTCACTCCATTCTGAAGTATGGAGTGAGGTAAATACTTTGTGAAATTTATATCACTGAAAAAATAATAATAAAATAATACTAAAATTGCTCAAAAGAAGAAAAGCTGATTCAATCATTTTAATTCAATACATTTAGTTTTACATTTAAAGAATAAAATACTATGATAAATTATTTGTTGAAAGTAATATTCATAATATCACAAAGTGTTTACCTCACTCCATTCTGAAGTATGCCACATTGCATCACAGGGAGGAGATTCTGGACAAGGACGTGTCAGTTCTGGAAGACGAGACTTATCACATACTTCTCCTGGAAAAATTGTTCCTTTTTCATTAGAACAATATGCTTCACGTGACTCCATCTGTGGACCACATACTGCTTCACACTGCAAGTATTATATCAAAAAATAAAATTTTAAATGGATTTATCCTGAAAACAACATATAATTGAAAAATGCATAAAATGAAATAAAATAAACATATATTGTGTGAAAGGGAGAGAGAGGAAATCAAATTAAAAACACTGTTACACTATGTAATAGAGTTTTAAATGTTTATTGAAGTGAACAACATCAATTTACACTTAATACTTTGGAAACATTTCAAGGTTCAACTGAACCAAATCATCAAGCCTATGGGAGAAGTAAAAACACAAAAGAAATCAAATTAGCAACAGGATTCCACTATGAAGTTACATTAATGAATTTTAATACAATATTGGCATTCTGATGGTTAAGTTAGATACCTTACATTAAATTAAATTCATTACAAAATTACAAAGAACGTTTTGTGAGAAATTGTCTTCCAGTAACAAGGAATATTGAGAACATTTAAATTTGGAAACCACAAGGAGACCATCTGGTGTTATAGAAAGGAGTGTACAAAAACATACAGAAACTTAAGGTAAGTTAACTCACAAAGCAGAGAGATATGGAAGTAAACTTAAAACAGTAAAAATGAAAAGCAAAGAACACAGCTCGCACAAATTGCAACAAACATGATATGTGCAAGTGAGATACGGAGTAATGAGTTTCTGAAAATTTATTTATGTTTTTTATATGATTAAATATTTCATGGAAGGGGAAACACATTTCACCACAATAACATGAAAAACCCACAGAATTCCAGCTATCGGTACTATCGCAATAAGAGCAAGTTTATTACCCATTTCATACTGTAATTAGATTACACAATCAGAAAAGCCCAATAAAATGGAAAGTGCAAATTGTTTTTATTATTTTATGGTCGTGACCTCCAGAAATGTGCTTCAGAAAAATATCACGAAGGCGATAACAACTAGTGAGTCAACAGCGGGGATTCACAAAAAAGAATGAAACATTGAAATATTACATCTAACATAATAGCAGGATTTTCCCAGCACAAAAGCTCAAAGATACCCTGTTATATGAGGTTTCCTGTAATTCTCTAACTGTGTTAGAGCGAAACCATGTTGTGCGAGGATTGCTGCAGTTTATTAATCGTGTTAGAGTGAAATCATGTTGTAGAAGTACTGTGTTATACGGGGGGGTTGCCTGTATTCAAACGAGGGGAATATAAGTTCATTTTTCAACGAACACAGTTTCCTGTTGAATTTGCTTTTAGTATGACAATAAACAAAAGTCAAGGTCAAACATTATCTAAGGTTGGCGTTGACTTAACATCATGTTTTTTGCATGGACAATTGTTCTTTGCATTAAGTAGAGTGAAGGCAGCTAAAAATCTATTTGTATAAACAGAAAATGAATCAAAAAACAAAAAAATTTAACAAGAAATGTTTATAATCAAATATATAAATGATGGTTTTGTTATTAATTTGTTTTTAGATAAATTAATATAATATAATTTTTGTACATCTTTTGATTTTTAGAAGTGGGTGTGGGGGTTTCTTTCCACTAAAAAAAATTAAAATATAAAAACGTATAATTCAGGTTCATGTGCACAAGTCAGAGGGGAGCAAAGTGACCATCTGACTTGCTTATTTAAAATATACTTTTAATACTTGTATCTTTTTATATATTCTTACCTTTATACACACCATAAACACCTTTGGACATAGTGACCTATTATTATAGGTCACTGCAACCTTTTCTGTTTATATCTTCATTTTAGGGAAGAGGAAGAAGTGTGAAGGTGAGAGGTCCTGAGAATAAGGTGGGTACTACAGATTTTCAAAGCCACGCCTAATTGCTAAGTCCACTTTGCATGCAGCTTTGTGGGCAGAAGCACTGTTAGCTATGAGGAAGGGAGACTTTTAGATAGCTATCCAGTGTATTCTGACAATCATAAGTAATAGTAGCTTACATGTGAAGTGCCACCACAAGAATGTTACATCATTTGTAGTTAATAAAAAGAAATAAAAAAATTGGTTAACTTGAATGTTTAGTATAGAATTATCTGATGGCTACATTTAGTGCTTGAGTTTATACAGTTATGTAGTTAATAATTATTTTTATAAATTTGTTAAAAATTAACTTAGAAGTTATTATACGGACTTGCTATATAAGAATATACAGCAAGTCCTTCTTTACTTATATAAACTCTAGAAGAAAGGGGATGAATCAGATTGATCTACTTGATGTTGATGGTTCGACTGTTGATCCTGCTCAGATAGCTGACAAACTGAATGAGTATTTTGCATCTACATTCACACATGAGGAATTCTCTAGGGAAGTGGAGGACAGAAGCTTATTAAACTCTTAACGGGGAGCTTAATGATTTTGTAATAACTGAGAACAAATTGGAGGAGAAATTGTTGAAGTTAAACATAAGAGAAGCACCTGGGGTGGATGAGATCAATCCAGTTATATTAAAGGAGGTGAAAATGGAATTAAGCCTCTTAGCCATAATTAAGAGAGCATCTTTGGACTCAGGGGAAGTCCCCCATGGACTGGAGATGTGCAAATGTATCCCCAATTCACAAAGGGCGATTGAATGGTGGCATGAGTAATTACAAACCTGTTAGTTTTACTTCTGTTCCAGGGAAAATAATGGAGCTACTGGTTAAAGAAGCATTGCAGGATCATCTAGACAAGACTACAGTAATAACTCAGACACAGAATCGGTTTGTTAAGGGAAAGTCTTGTCTGACATATTTGATTGGATACTATGATGTGGTAACAAAGGAATTGGATGCAAAAAATAATTTTGATATCATATACTTGGAATTCCGGAAAGGTTTTGTGTTGCACATAGATACTGTTGCACGCACTGTACAAATTGGAGCAGTATGGTATTAAGGGCAAGTTTCTGCAATGGATAAAAGGATGGATGAGTGGGAGAAGACAGAGATTGGTAATCAATGGATGATGCTCTTCGTGGAGTAATGTTATTAGTGGAGTCCCCCAGAGTTTGGTGTTGGGCCCACTGTTGTTTTGTATATTTATCAATGATATTGATGAAGGTATATTGCCCTTAACATCAAAGGTTGTCAGGGTTGTTAATGACAGTATGCTACTGCAACAGGATCTATCACATTTTCATTGAAGTCCCCAAGAGAATCAGGGTGACCTAGAGCATTATCCAACATATGGGATATAGTAGTGCTTTAAAAGTTAATTTATTTTGCCTACAGTATCTCTTTACCGCTAGACAAAACTACGATTGAAGCCAGGCTTGACCTTTTATTTGCATGTCAAATGACTGGTAGAAATGCTTTTTTATGTTTTTTAATGCTCTGGGATTCTCAGACTGATAGATAAGCATAGGTTTTAATTTAAAGTGACCCTCTGCTTTGCCTCCTAATAAAAGAGTTAATCTATCTATAACTCCTCTGTGGCCACTTCGTAATCCTACATCTTTTGTCACATAAGTTCTTGATGGGGTTGTCTTTCAAAAAAAGACCTGTCCCAACAACATTAATATTTGACGATCATCATAACCACCTGCCAACTGGCAAAGCAGAGGGTCACTTTAACTAATCCTTGGAATCTGGGTGCAAATTTCACATCAGCATCCTTATCTATGCTTGCAGCTTCACCAGACAGCTTTAACATTAATCAAATTAATCCAGGGGCTCACATCTGGTGAGTATGGGCTTGGCACACCCAGGGTCCTCAGCTGTATATCATCATTCTTCTCTGTCTTGGTGATTCCTTCTACTTCTGACTCTTGCCCTCTCCCTTTCTCAGGGTAACTCGAAAAAAATTTTTGGCTGGTGCAGCATAAGCCTCAAGCTTCCTTGCACCATATGGCTAATAATAATAATAATAATAAAATCGATAGAAGGATCAAATAGCTAAGATTGTTAAAATGCTTAACTGAATTTTGGAGACAGAGAAAGCTTGAAATTGACTGCTAGACTGGGATAACTGAACTGAACTGTGATTATTTTATAGTTCGAGATGTAACAGTGCTTTACTTTAAATCAGAGTTAATGGCTAACCATGTATCATTACTCCCTTTCACACAGTTAGCATCAGATATGGACAAGGCACAGTTTGTCTTTTTTTGTAAACTAGAACACTACCTCCAAAAAGAAGTCAATTGCAAAACACATCTTAAATTTCTTAACCAGTGTAAGGAAAACAATGTCAATTCAAAAGGAATTATTCTAAGAGATCCCATCAAAAATTCTGTTCTTCCAAAATCCACCAAATTGCACAAAAGAAACTTATCATATCTATGACTTGACAACTAAGAAAAGATATCTCCTTCAACAGTAGCCCTTCCCTTCAGATGGAAAACTACTTAAGACAGGTAGTTACTAATGAAAACTCTACCTTAATATTATGTTCCATCAACAATAAACTAAACAGTATTCAATTACATAAGATTGCAGCAGTAAACAATAAATTTAATTCCCTCCTAAATCAGCATCCACCCAATAAACAACCAGAAACCCACAAACCAATGGGCCCCAACTTCTGATCTACATTCATGAGCAACAGCTCAAAACAAGAAAACTGTGCAAGGACCAATACCAATCATAATTTCCCCAATTTGCAACTCAAGCTGCCCATACCTGTAATCAACTGAAGCAACAAAGAACTCTCCCAAAAAGAAATATAGTACTTAGTACTTTGCATGGGTTGAATGTTGAGAAGGTGAAAGGAGATACTTGTTGACATTACACTTGAATTTCTGTATATTGTAATTTTCAGGAAATACATATGAAGGAAAGTTATTCCAGATTATCGGAAGTTGAATGAATAAATGAGGAAGAAAAAAAGGTGGTTTGGTGAGTTTGAAGTTGGATACTGACTGGATGTGTTATTGACAGGTTAGCAAGAGAGAGAGAGAGAGAGAGAGAGAGAGAGAGAGAGAGAGAGAGAGAGAGGGAATTATAGAAGCTAATTCAGAAGAATAGCACAATGGAACTATCTATAGAAAAGCATACAGCAGAAACAGAATGTCTATGAGAAAGTGCGTAGAGAGACCTTGTTAGGGATGAGTCCTTAAGTAACCTAACTGCCCACTTTTGAATGGAATCTAGATCCCTGAGAGAGGTTTTGGAGGTGCTGCCCCATGGAAGGGTGGATAGTAACACCAAGAGCAAAAGAGAAAGCCCTTTTTTTTTTTAGAAGCAGAGGAGGCAATATTTGTAATATGCTAATTAAAGGAAAGATTAGAAGTTGGAGTAACCATCAACAGAGATATGTGATTTTGCCTAGAAATCAGATTGTCATTGAAAATAAGCTTAGAAGAAGGAGAATCCTTTAGAAATAGGACAGGACTCAGTTTTAGAAGGATTGAAATAAACAAAGTTATCTTTGCCCCACTGGAGATCAGCATTTAAGGAACCAGTAGTGGATAATCGAGACGTTGAAGCTGTTTGAGCAGGGCAAGGTTTCTGAACTGGAAGGTGGAATGAAATTAGCATTAGCATTAGCATTAGTAGAGGCATATGATGCAAGAAAGCAAGCTTATTCACCATCAGCAAAAAAAAAAAAAAAAAAAAAACACACAACCACTACTCCCATTTCACCCCTCCATTCGTTCGAAATACCTGTCCAGCTGAGCCTTAAATTTGTTTAGGCTATCAACTTCAACAACAAGTGATGCAAGTCTATTCCACAAACCAACTGCCCGCTGGCTAAAGGCAAATTTCCGCACATCTATCCGACATCCGTCCTTCCTCAATTTGAATTTATGCCCTCTCAGGTGATTATTCTGAGCAAGAGGAAGAATCCCATCGGCATTGAGCATGCTCAAGCCATTCAAAGCCTTATACACCTCTATCAGATCACCTCGCCGATGCCTAGTCTCCAGACTCTGTAATTTGCAAAACTTAAGCCTTGCTTCGTAAGAGCAACCCTTTGTTCCATTCACTAATCTTGTTGCCCTTCTCTGTACTCGTTCCAGCAGCTCTACATCCTTCTTGAAATGAGGCCTCCAGACCTGTATACAGTACTCAAGGTGTGGCCTGACCAATGCCTTATACAAGGGAATAATCACATCCCTATCCCTGCTAGAAAAATTCCTGTATATCATTGACAAGACACCATGAGCTACTCTTGCAGCTCATCTGCACTGCTCAGAGAACTTCATATCTGCCTGCACAATTACCCCCAGGTCCTTTTCATTCTCTACCACTGTCAGCGTAGTACCACAGAGTTGATACGTTGATCTGGGGTTACTGTTTCCCATATGTAGTACTTTACATTTGTCAATGTTAAACTTCATTTGCCACCTCTCAGCCCATCTGCTCAACCTTTCCAGATCCTGTTGCAGCAGCATAGCATCAGTAGTGTCCTTAACAACCCTGCCAACCTTTGTATCGTCTGCAAACTTGGACATTAAGCTTGATATACCATCATCAATATCATTTATAAATACAGAAAACAACAATGGACCCAAAACTGAACCCTGAGGAACTCCACTAATAACATTAGTCCACGTTGAGCAGTGTCCATTGATTACCACTCTCTGTCTTCTGCCACACAACCGTCCCTTTATCCACAGCAGCAATTTGTCTCCAATGTCACACTGCTCCAATTTGTGCAGCAGTCTTCCATGCGCAACAGTATCAAAAGCCTTTCTAAGATCTAAATATATAATATCAAAGTTATTCACTGCATCCAGTTCTTTTGTGACTACATCATAGTATCCAATCAAATAGGTCAGGCAAGACTTCCCCTTAACAAAACCATGCTGTGTCCGAGCTATAACTGTAGTCTTGTCTAGATGATTCTGCAGTGCTTCTTTAATCAGTGCCTCCATTAATTTTCTTGAAAAAGAAGTTAAACTCACAGGTCTATAATTACTTGTGTCAGCCTTTGATCCTCCTTTGTGAATTGGGTCACATTTGCACATCTCCAATCTATGGGTACCTCCCCTGAGTCCAAGGAAGCTCTCATAATTATGGCTAAGGGTTTGCTTAATTCCTTTGCTGCCTCCTTTAATATAACTGGATAGGTCCCATCCACCCCAGAGCCTTTCTTGTGTTTATCTTCAACAATTTCTCCTCCACTTTACTCTCAGTTATTACAAGATTATCTAGCTTACTGCCAGAGTTGAATGCACCTCTGGCATTCCCCTCACTGAATAACTCATCATGTGTGAATGTCGATGCAAAATATTAATTTAATTTGTTAGCTACCTAAGCAGGATCATCAACAGTTGAACCATCGATATCATGTGACCAATCTGGTTCATCCCCTTCCTTCTAGAGTTGCTGGGGGTTTGCTTACTTCCTTTGCTGCCTCCTTTAATATAACTGGATAGATCCCATCCACCCCGGATGCCTTTTTTATGTTTATCCTCAACAATTTCTCCTCCACTTTCCTCTCAGTTATTAGAAAATCATCTAGCTCACTGCCAATGTTTACTTCACCTACGACATTCCCCTTCCTGAATAACTCCTCATGTGTGAATGTAGATGCAAAATACTTGTTTAGATTGTTAGCCACCTGAGCAGGATCCTCAACTGTTGAACCATCAACATCCAGTGGACCAATCTAATTCATCCCTTTCCTTCTTGAGTTTAAATAGGTAAAGAACTCTTTTCTGTTTTTCTTTGCATCCTTTGCCAAAGATTTCTCATAATCTGCCTTTGCCTCCCTGATCTCCTTTGTGACTTGGTTACAGACCAACTTATATATATCATAGGCTTCCATGTCACCCATTAGTTTGTATGTATCCCATGCATTTTTCTTCTCTGCCATATGTCTCATTAGTTCATCTGACAACCATTTAGGCCTGAACCTTGAACAATATTTCTTGGTTGGTATGTAAAGCCTGGTAGCTTCCAAGATTAGTTCCTTGAATGCTTCCCATTTTGAATTTGCTGTTGGTAACATCATCAGTTGGTCCCACTGTATAGAATTTAAATACTGTCTCAGACCATCATAGTCGCCCTTACGAAAGCAAAAACCCTTCCCTTTACCTCTGATGGTAGTTACCTCCTTGAGTAAATCCCACTTCAGCACACTGTGATCACTGCCACCTAGTGGTTCCTTTATCTGCAGATTCGTAATGCATGAAGAACAACTACTGATAATCAGATCAAGAGTATTACTCCCTCTAGTTGCCTCCCGAACATGCTGGTGTAGAAAACAATCATCCAATAAATCCACAAAAGCCTTGCTAGTGTGTGAGTGACTAACCCACAAATTCCAGTCAATATCTGGGAAATTAAAATCCCCAATTATAAGACTCTCTGATTTACTGGCCCATTCTATTTCCTTGTACAGTATCTTATTATACTCATCAGAGTCATTAGGCCTATAGCACACTCCTACTCTCAATTTTGATTTACCTATGCTTATGTCACACCAAACTGACTCGATACTGCCCTGTCCATCGATGTTGACTGGCTTCACTTCCTTGGATTTTATATGTTTCTTAACTAATAGCATAACCCCTCCTCCCTTCCTATCCTGTCTATTCTTTCTGTAGACGTTGTACTCCCCAAATTCCAGTTCTGCATTCCTTATATCTGTGTGACACCACGTCTCTGATATCCCAACAATATCTGCCTTTGATGTTTTGAGCAATACCTCAAATCCATCAAATTTATTTACTAAACTCCTAGCATTGGTGTACACGCAAGTATACATGCACCTGTTTCTATTCTTAGCTACCCTAACACAACCCATGTGTTTACTTGTACCGCAATGACTTCCAGCAGTCTCTGAAATATCCTGCATCTTGTTTTTCAGGCTTCTGCTCATTCCAATAGAAGCAGTGCAAGAATCTCTTTCACCTCTGTCAGTGGCTACTGTTAATCTATTAGTCTTTGTCTTCCCCCCAAGCTAGCAGTTTTCCGACCCATCTGATACTGCCTCGATAGCATCAGCAAATATTCTTGCACCCTTTCTATTTAAGCGTATCCCATCCCTGTAGAAGCAATCTCTCCTGTTAACAAGTACAGTCCAGGCTGAAAAAAATTCTACCCCTTGAGCCTTGCACAATCTTTCCAGGGCCGAATTGATCGACAAGGCTCTCACCATATACTCCCTCCTATCGTGTCTGGGCAGAATTGCAGACACTTTCAAATTCAACCCTACTTCACGGCTTTTTTTTCAACAGTGACCTGTACTTGTTAAGTAATTCCGCTGGTCTCCTACTCTTAATATCATTAGTGCCAACGTGTACAACTATATCACCTTTTGTGCCCTTAAAAGATGATATCCGCTCTACAACGTCATCAACCTTTGCCCCTGGCAGACATACCCTGGTCCTGTTCCACCTATCCTTTTTACAAAGCATGTTCCCCATTTCCCTGACAATAGAGTCACCAACAACTACTTGTTCCTGTGGGACCAGCACATTCTGCCTTGGGGGCTGCCTCTGTGTTGCAAGATGACCAAGTGCAAGCTCTGGCGTTGATGTGGGCAGCTGAGAGCTTGATGGGCCCCTCAATTTATTTTCTTCGAGGGCATACACCCTGTCCTTCAAGGTCTCATATAGGCCCATAACAATGCTGAGTTGTCGCCTAATTTCCTTGCACTCCTTGCATCGTGCACACACAAAAACCTCCCCCATGGCAGTATCATGTCCCGTACCCGATTGTTCCGCAAACATCAAGCAAACAGTGCATCTTAAAAGGCTGTGATTCAGAGGGCAACTGCCCCCCTCAGTTCTCCCCTGAGCCACAGCATTCCCATTAGCTTGAGCCTTTTGCTTTGCTGCTCTGGTCTGAGTCATGATTTCTATTTAATGTCAATAAAATTACAATTTCAGAACAAAATTAAAACCTTAAACTTGTATCCTAACACAGTTATAACGCTATATTTATTTTTTAGTATCGAGTGTTATCTATGAGTTCCCTTTATATAACTTCCGTATCAGGTTATGTATTAATTATTTGTTACGTTTGTACTCTAAGTCGTTATATATATATAGTTAAAAGTACAATTTAATTGACAATGAAGTTTAACAAGATTAATAGATTTACTGATTAACTGACAATATTATATTATGCACTATACTATACAAAGCTAATGCTATTGAATTCTGGATATGCTGTATCGTGTTACAATGGCGGTAATTACGAACGGTACTTCTACGGACTCTTAAGTATTGATTAACTTCCAAATCTCGCTGTCTCAATTTAGAATAAACTAAGGATCCTGACTAGGTCTATAGCTACTTATAGATAATAATTTGATATAACAATTGGTTAATAAATCGGCTAAATACGGTTAAAAACCTCTCGTTCAACGGAGCTGCAATTTGTAACACGTGGATTTGATACCGTTACCGATACTAAGTAATACCCACAAAATCTCTATCAAGTTAAACTTTAAACTAAGTATCGTAACTAGTAATATAAAACTACTCTAGAAAATAAGTAAATATGCCAATTTAAGCTAATAAAACAGAAAATAAATCAGAAAAAACTTCTCTTCTCCAGGAGCTGCAAAATAGGTGCGGCCGCACAGGCTACTCTCGAACCCAAGATCCAAGTTTTAGAAGGATTGAAATAAACAAAGTTATCTTTGCCCCACTGGAGATCAGCATTTAAGGAACCAGTAGTGGATAATCGAGAAGTTGAAACTGTTTGAGCAGGGCAAGGTTTCTCAACTGGAAGGTGGAATGAAATGTACTATCATCAGCAAATATATGGATAGGGTTTCGAGTCAATGGAAGAAGGTTGTTAATATACAAGAGGAAAAGTGTGGGAGAAAGAACTGAACCTTGGGGATCACCAGCATTAGTGGAGAAGTTAAAAAACAGAAAGATATCTACCATCATCTGCAATGAGTAGTCAGAGAGAAAATACCATAAGATGGAATCTTATTTAGAAGACCTTTATGCCAAATATGAACAAATTCTTTTGAAATGAAACTCAAGCACAACTGCTGGAGTTTCACCAAACGTTTCCATTAAATTTGTCCTTAGGTGAGTAACATAAGCCAGAATATCACTAGTGAATCGACACTGACCGAATCCATACTGGCTATTGTTGATCAGATGTAAGGTTTCTAGATAGTTTAGGAGTTGGCAATTAATTGATTATTTCTCCATTACTTTAGAAAGGGTGGAAATAAGCAATGGGGCAATAATTGGATGGGAGGGATTTGCCAGCCTTTCAGAAACTGGCTGGATATGGGAAAATTTCCAAGCATGAGTGAAAACATCTTTGGAATAAGAAATTGAAAAAAAAAAAAAAAAAAAAAGGCAAAACAGAACAAGAGTAAGATCAGGAGCACAGGTTTTGAGAATAATTGAAGAAATACCATCAGATCCTGGAGTTTTCTTATTATGAAAACTGTTCAAAATTGTTCTGACATCCTTTTGATGGAAGACCACAGGAGTGTACTGTGGAATCAGAGAAGGTGGTTTACAAAGATCATCAATGCATGAAGAAAAGCAGGATGCTAGTAGGTTAGCTTTATCTGTAGCTGAGGTGACAATAGAACCGTCCAGTTCTGACAGAGGTGGAAATAGAGATGGGCAAAAGTCACAGCCTTTGGCATGACACCAGGTCACTCAACTATCATTTTGATGAGAAGCAAGTTTTCTACTCTTAGTCTATTCAAAATCTAGTTTGGACTGAATAATAACTGCTTTACAATTGTTGTGAGCTTTGGTGTAGGCATGGAGATTTCGATGCAAGCCAATTGCGATATGTAACATTCTTATCTTGAACAGTCTTAGCACATTTCTTGGAAAACCAAAATTTAGATAAATGACAAGATTTTAAGGTGGAGTGTTGAATAAAGGATTTCATACCTACAAAAACAATTTCAAAGACACGATCTGAGCGAATATTGACATCACATTTGAAATAGTAATCTGACCAAAGAAAAGAAAAGAAATCTCCCAGATCATCCCATTTTCTTCTAAGGCCAAACAACATGAAGTTGAGAATGGAAGGAGAGAAAGGCTGCATTGGAAAAGAGACTATCAATAAGTTGTGATCAGATGAAACCATGACCCTTGACCATGTACTTAGAAGAAGTGATTAGGCAGTATGGTTAGGATTGTCCGGTATTCTGGTAGGTAAATGAACAATCTGTATGAGATCATTAGTAATTGCAAAAGCTTCAGCATTACTACCAGCTTGGTCTGTGTGCTATAAAATGGAAGCCAGTTGAAGTTGTGAACATTAAAATCACCAAGGAAAATTACCTCACTGTTAGGAAAGTTGGACTGGGGAAAGTCAAGTTGCAAAGAGAGGAAGTCAAAGAGTTCCAAGTGATTAGTGGAGTTGGGAGAACAGTAGAGACAACAGATGAATTTTACAGAATGAGGTAGAGAGATTTTAAGCCAGAGAAGATCGAAAAGATGAGATACCAACTTACCAAGTCTCTGACAGGGAATATTGGAACGGATATATGCACAAGTACCATCTTTGAGGCAAAAGGAATCATACAGCGAAATATTTGGGCAACTGAAATGAGCAGTAGTTGAATCAATGAATAACTAAGATTTTTTACAGAAAACGTACATGGGTTTGGCAGATTGTAAGTGGAAATGGACATCACTGAGATTAGAAATGAGACTGCCTGTATTTGTGAATGAACTAGGAAGTGTTTAGGACATCAGATCCCTGTTGTAAACCCAATGCCTCAAGAGACATAGTGGAGCTCCCAGACTTGTCAGTAGGCCCATCCTACTTTTTTTTTTTTTTTTTGTTTTTTTTTAACAGTTCCTACTTCAAATGAGTCTCAGTCCTCAGCATGGGTAATTCGCTATCTCCTCTTCTTGCAGAAATGTTCATCAGCAACTTGGAACAGTCCTAACTCAGCCTACAATCATTTAAGCCAAAACTCTGGATAAGGTATGCTGACAACATTCTCAAAGTCTGGAATCACAAGACCCTCTCACAAAATTCAATCCTAACCTGAACAACTACCACAACCAAATTTTCTTCCAACATGAAACTGAAGAAAACAAGGAACTTCTGTACCTAGATGTTTTGTTCACAACAATTCAAAACAGAATCTCAAGATCTGTCTACAGAAAGCTCACTAATACAGGCAGAATCCTCCACATTACATCCTCTCACTCATCAGCAACAAAAACAGGTGTCCTCAAATCTAATGTTAGGAGAGTCCTACAGGTATGCAATCAACTGCACTTCCCACAAGAAGTGAATAATATCATCCTCCAGTATTTACAAAATTTTAAGCCATAATAAAATTTGTTACCCATCAAGAATCATGGAGAAAGCCATAACTAACATAATTGCCTTATTATAGCCCAGGATTCATCCAGACAAGATAATCATACCATATGCCTCAGAATCAGCACAATCATTATAAAAACAACTAGAACATACAATAAAAAGTAATAAACAGAAAATACAATAAACAGTAGTAAACAATCCCTTGGTTCTGAGAAACAAAATCTTGCTTCTCTTTTTCTACATATCAAGCTGAGATTGGTCAAAAAATTTGTTAAAGCATTGACTTCTCAAGATGACACTTTCATATACAATCTATGTTTCCAAAACTGTCTTATGCAAAAGTGCAAAGGGTGGCATATTTATTGGTCCACACAAGTTAAACAGATGTTGGCTTCACAAAAATTAAAAGACAAAATGAGTAATGCTGAGTGAAATTCCTGGCAGCTGTTCTGCCTTGCAGTTAACAGCTTTCTTGGTACCATTAAGAGTGAAAATTACAAAGAACAAGAATGCAGAATGTCAATCAAGCTCCACTATTTTCAATCTCACCTGAATACTTTAAACCAAATTTGACTGAGGTTTGTGAAGAGGGAAACTGTATTTGATCCTTGGTTCAGGATGTTCACACTGACCACAAAAAACAAAAATTTCAAATTTACATTTTTAAGGAAGGGATTTTTTTATTTAATAAAGTAGAAACCAAGGAGGTTTTCTATTTTATTAATTTTTAACACTTTAATTTGTTGTTTACTTGTAGCAAAGAGAAAAGTTGTTTATTTTGTTATTAGCATTAGCATTAGTAGAGTCTTACGATGCAAGAAAGGAAGCTTATGCAGCATCAGCCAAAAAAAAAAACGGCTCCCATTTCACCCCTTGGTTCATTCCAAACACCTGTCCAGCTCAGCCTTAAATTTATTTACGCCATCAACTTCCACAACAAAAGATGGAAGTCTGTTCCACCTATCGACTACCCGCTGGCTAAAGGCAAACTTCTGCACATCTATCCTGCAACTGTCTTTCCTCAATTTGAATTTATGCCCTCTCAGGTGATTATTCCAAGCAAGAGGAAGAAACCCATCAGCACTGAGCATGATCAAACCATTCAAGGCTTTATACAACTCAATCAGATCACCTCGCAGGTGCCTAGTCTCCAGACACTGTAATCTGCAAAACTTAAGCCTTTCTTCATAAGAGCAACCCTTCATTCCATTTACTAATCTTGTTACCCTTCTCTATACTCGTTCCAACAGCTCTACATCCTTCTTAAAATGAGGCCTCCAGACCTGTATATAGTACTCAAGGTGTGACCTGACCATTGCCTTATACAAAGGGATAATCACCTCCTTATCTCTGCTAGAAAAATTTCTGTATATCATTGACAAGACACCATGAGCTACTCTTGCAGACCAACTGCACTGCTCAGAAAACTTCATATCTGCTTGCACAGTTACCCCCAGGTCCTTTTCATTCTCTATCACTGTCAGTGTAGAACCACACAGTTGATACGTTACTCTGGGGTTACTGCTTCCCATATGTAGTACTTTACATTTGTCAATGTTAAAGTTCATTTGCCACCTCTCAGCCCATCTGCTCAACTTTTCTAGATCCTGTTGCAGCAGCGTACTGTCATTAGTGTCATTAACAACCCTGACAACTTTCGTATCGTCTGCAAACTTGGACATTAAGCCTGATATACCATCATCAATATCATTTATAAATACAGAAAACAACAATGGACCCAACACTGAATCCTGAGGGACTCCACTAATAACATTAGTCCACGAAGAGCAGTGTCCATTGATTACCACGCTCTATCTTCTCCCACTCAACCATCCCTTTATCCATAGCAGCAAATTTCCTCCAATGTCGCAATGCTCCAATTTGTGCAGCAGTCTTCCTTGTGCAACAGTATCAAAAGCCTTTCTAAGATCCAAATATATGATATCAAAGTTATTCCCTGCATCCAGTTCCTTTGTGACCACATCATAGTATCCAATCAAATTGGTCAGACAAGACTTCCCCATATTTAGTAAGTTCATATTCAGAATCAGCATACTCAAATTCATAGAGACACAGAAACAAATGCAAATAACCAGAAACTTTTTGAGAATTTGTTCCATATTGTAACAACACTGTGAAACAAATTTTCAGATAATTATTATGGAACAAATTTATTCCACGGTGTAACAACACCTAAATTATTTCTGTTTACTTTGTTATTTAGTAAGTTCATATTCAGAATCAGCATACTCAAATTCATAAAGACACAAACAAATGCACATAAACAGAAACTTTTTGAAAATTTTTTCTAAAGTGTAACAACACTATGAAACAGATTTTCAGAGAATTATTATGGGAAAAATTTATTCCACAGTGTAACAACACAAATTATGGGTGGATAATATCTCACAGAAAAGCATCTACTATTTATGTCAATTATTTCAATGAAAATTTTAATGTTTCAATTTAAGTCATTTTGATTAAAGGAACAAATATTTCAATCAGATCAAACAACCTTTTTGGGTGGAAAAGATTAAACAATGCTGCTGGCATAATTTTTTTATCTTATATGGCTGCTTATCATTAACAAAGAATTCTTATAATTTGATATGAGTGTGCTGTGGTTGGCTGATAGAGTTTTCATACACTATTTATTAATAAAGTCTTAGAAAAGAAAGCCTTGACAAAGCTTAATAAATTCTAAGAAAACGGTGTTATCAACAAACTCCTATATATGCTCATGTTAAAGTTCCATAAAACAATTGCACCACCGATTTGCTATGCAGTCTCTCAATGAAGACTTTTCATTTCTTACTTTTCCCTAACCTAACTTCATAAACATCATCATCAGCCATTTTCAATCCACTGCAGGAGGAAGGCCTCTCCAGCAACTTTCCAGTTCCTTCTGTTTTGTGCAATGGCTATCCATTTACTAGCCATGAACTCATGAATTTCATCTGTCCATCTCTGTTGTTGTCTTTCAGGTTTTCTTCTAGCTCCTCTTGGGTACCATTCTGTTATTTTCTTAGTCCATCTATCATCATGTCTTTGAGCTATGTGTCCTGTCCAAGACCATTTAATTTCTTTACTTTTGATAAGAATGTTCTTTACTTGAGTTCTTTACTGCTGCCTAATCCATGTGTTTCTCTTCTTATCTAACAGTCTGATTCCCAATATAATTTGTTCCATTCTTCGCTGTGCAGTTCTCAGCTTCCCTTCCATTCTTTTGGTGAGTGCCCAAGTTTCACTTCCATAAGTCATGGTGGGGAGTATACATTGGTTCATTATTTTTCATTTCAGGCAAATTGGGATATTTCTCTTCAGTATGTGACTATATTTCCTGAATGCTATCCATCCAAAATTTATTCTTCTCTTGACTTCCAGCCAATTATCATTATTACAGCTAATGACTTGTCCCAGATAGGTATATCAATCCACCTTTTCAATTACTGCTCCTTCAATGACTATATCCCTTTCTGTGGCATACTTGTTCATCATTTCTTTTGTTTTAGCCATATTCATCTTTAGTCCAAAATCGTTACTAACTCTGAATAACTGATTAAGATTTTCCTCTAATTCTTTGGGATCATGGCTTATGATCACAATGTCATCTGCAAATTGTAGATGGTTTAGGTATTCTCCATTCACGTTGACTCCTTTCTGTGACTAGTCTAATCATCTGAAAGCTTCCACAAGGGCAGCAGTAAACAACTTCGGAGATACCTCGAACTCCTTTCTCTATTTTAAATTTGCTACTGTCTTTGTCTAGTCTAATAAAGGAGGCAGCGTTCTCATATATTTTCTTCAAAATCATAATGTATGGGGTATCTATGACTTGTCTTTCCAGTCCCTGAAACATTGCCTTATGCTGTATGGAGTCAAATGCCTTTTCATAATCCACAAATGCCAGGCATAATGGTGTTTTATATTCATTTGCTGTCTCCATTAGCTGTGATATTATGTGAAGGTGATCCACAGTTGAGAATCCTGTCCTAAAGCCAGCTTGCTCTCTTGGTTGATTTGACTTTCGTATTATTTATTCGAGTCAGTTTTTTCCTTTCTTTTCTTACATCTATATCAAGTGTGCATCTTACCATTCTGTGATCACTTCCAAAATTTACTTTGTTCAGGATGGTAACAACATTCATGATATATCTTCTGTTAGTGAAGATGAAGTCGATTTCATTAGTTGTTAATCCATTTGGGCTCTTCCATGTCCACTTTCTGTTCACCCTTTTCTTGAAAAAATTTCTGACATTCCTCAAGATTCTGCAAATTCCACAAGTCTTTCACCTCTTTCATTTCTTTCACCAATTCCAAAATCTTCTATAGTTCCCCTTTCTGTGCTGTTTTGTCTCTTTCCAACCTTAGCATTGAAATCCCCCATAATGATAGTGTGATGGGTTTTCTGCTCAACTAGAAGACACTCAATTTCTGTGTACATTTCTTCAACCTCTTCATCATCATGACTCAATGTTGGTGCATAAATCATTATAACCTTTAGCTTGTACCTCTTTTTTTTTTTTTTTTTGTGTCAGTTGTTGGCGCATCGGCTTCTGTGGCCATAATTCACCTCCCAAAGTTTTTTTTTTGCATTTTACTCTGATCCAAGCCCAAGGTGGGATTTGAACCCGCGACTTTTGGGTTGCCAGGCAGGCACTTTACCCACTGGCTAGCCTGGTCAGCTTGTACCTCTTAGAAATCCTGAGCAGTAGTCTTGACGCCCTTGGTGATATACTTTTGAATTCCAAAATGTTGATTTTTATATCTTTATGGACCAGAAAGCCAACTCCACCTTCACTCCTTTCACTGTTTCCATTGGTGTACAGCAGATTTCCACTTGATAAACTTATAAGTGATTCATTTCTTCTTCTTGTTTCAGCCAGACCGATGATATTCCAATTCACATTTTCTAATTCCTTTCCAGCTCTAATATCCTATCTTCACCAATGAGCAATCTTACATTGTAACAGGCCAAGTTCAGTTTCCATGCATGGCAGCCTGGTTGTACCCTGAGATTCTTAGCACCCTCTGCTTCCACTCTGCTCCTCTTGATGCCTTAAGAGGGGGAGTGAAAGCTGCTAGGGACTGTGGGCCATTTATTTCATCATGCTGTCACGTGCTGGAGGGTTTGGTCTTTTCCTCTTCACGCTGACCGGGCATCTTGAAGAGAACCACTCTACACGTTCGTTGCCACCTGAGTGACGTAACAGGGCTTACCATCAAGAAGATGTTATGTTATGTTATGTTATGTTATTTGGTTTTTAGGAGCATTAGCAACTAAGGCCATATTGCTCCGTTGATATGCGGTGGTCATTCCCTGACCTTTCTGCATCCTCCGTATTTGTTGACCACCAAATACAGAGGATGCAGAAAGGTCAGGGGATAACAACTGCATATCCACGGAGCAATATGGCCTTAGTTGCTAATGCTCCTAAAAACCAAATAATATAACATAACGCCTTCTCGATGGTAAGCCCTGTTGTGTGCATGAGTGGATTTCAGGGAGGCAAGCCAACCGGACTTCTCCTAAATCTTATGAAATAGAAAGATATTGGATCCATCAGTGTTTTAGACTGAGTGTCTGATAACATACAAGAATGCCTGTTCCCCTCTAACCTAACTTATCTTAATGCAACTGTTACACCCACTGATGTTAGGAAAATAATTTAATTTATGGATAATTAACAAAATTTTTATTTCTAATTTGTAATTAACGACAACAATTTGCTCACTCAATAGCACAGTGTGTCATGAAACAACTAAGGGCCTCTGATCATTGTTTGCCATGTCTGCAAATGCACTATTACTGGAGTTTACCACTTAAAAATGTTAGAGAGCAATGCATGCTGTCCACATTTCACTGTTGATGAGGATATAAAAAAAAAAAAAAAAAACCCTTCCTGTATTTACAATATGAATATCCTTACCTGGTAATGTTATACATTACTCATTGTTACAAATAACAAGTATGACAAAAAAAATGAGTAAATATCAGAAATTTGAATTAATGAATTCATTTTTGTGAACTGTGCTCATCAAAGTAAGCACTGTAGTTTTCATACATTTTTCTTCAACTATTCTGAATGGTTAATCAAGAAAAAAAATTAAGTCAGTATCCTCCTTCTAAATTATAATGGAAGTGAATCTCTTTATAATGTATGTGATTTTAAATATTTGATGACATTTTCTTTCTATACTTTTTAATGCAATTTTAATACTTACTCCACTCCAGTCTGAAATTATCCATTCAACTCCTTCACATGGACCAAGGTTGCAAGATTGAAAGGTTGGTGGTTTTTCATCAGGATAACATTCAGAATCATCTAAAACCTCTGGTGATTCTACATATTGGCATATAACACTCCTACTTTGATTTCCATTCCCACAAAGTCTGTCACACTAACAATAAGGGAAATATTATAATAAGCACAAAAGATAAAAAAAAACTCTGAACTCATAAGGTACATACACAATACTAACATAACTAGTGTTACAAAGTTTTTGTGCTGAAATTAGCATTAGCATTAGCATTATATTGCTAAACAAATCAAATCCTGAATTTCAGTATTTAGTGTATTCTTTGTGTCATACATATCATAATATTAATTAAGTATTATTGTGATGTCGCTTTCTATGTAAAAATTGGTATGAGTATGATTATATAATTTTGCATATAACACAACAGCTATGCATGGTATGGTACTAGATATTATATAACTTTTATAGTACTGAAAAAAAAAAGGGGAAGATAGAGCAAAAAAAATAGAGCAGCCTCCATTGAACATTTTCAGACTGCTCGAGCCATTATAGATTAGCAGAACAATTTATCTACAGTGACATCTAGAAACAATATGAAATTCTGGATCTAGTGGCCATCCATGCACAGTCAGAGACTTCTATGTCTCTGGCTCTACATGGATGACTATCAGATTAAAGGCAGTTAGTTAAATTTGTCAAAATCCTCCTCACAAAAAAAAAAAAAAAAAAAAAAAGAGACAGTCATGGAATTAACAATATCACCCAGAACCATTTTAAAAGTAATCAAATTACATCCAGGAATGTATGTTTTCTGTAGGATGACAAAACAGATATTAACTCCTGCTCTAAAATATATGAGAAGATTGTAATGAAAACTGTTACTGCAGCAGTATTGTGAAAAATCAGACACAGGATACTCCTCTTTAGTATGGAACAACAAAGTATTAAACAAAATGATGAAGTTTAAGCTCACAGCTCCAAGTAAGCAACTGGGGTTTTTGCATAAGGTCGATAAGTTTTCATCCTGAAAAAGTGATAATTTGGTGGAGTGTTGAGCCATGAAGGTGTTACAGACTTATATTTCTGTGAATGAGACACTAAGTTTGCTTTCATAAAGGCGACTATGGAGGTCTGAGACAGTATTTAAATTCTATACGGTGGGACCAACTGATGATGTTACCAACAGCAAATTCAAAATGGGAAGCATTCAAAGAATTAATCTTGGAAACTACTAGGCTTTACATACTAACTAAGAAATATTGTTCAAAGTTTAGGCCTAAATGGATGTCAGATGAATTAATGAGACATGTGGCAGAGAAGAAAAATGCGTGGGATACATATAAATTAATGGGTAACATGGAAGCCTATGATAGATATAAGCTGGTCTGTAACCAAGTCACAAAGGAGGTTAGGCAGGCAAAGGCAGATTATGAGAAATCTTTGGCAAAGGGTGCAAAGGAAAACAGCAAAGGGTTCTTTACCTATCATAGTTTAGTCTTATAATTTTATGGTAGTTTATATCTAAACTACCATATAATTATATGGTAGTTTAGTCATAATTTAAAGGTTCTTTAGTGTTATAATGGGCGATTTTAATTTCCCAGATATTGACTGGAATTTGTGGGTTGGTCACACACACTATCAAGGCTTTTGTGGATTTATTGGATGATTGTTTTCTACATCAGCATGTTCGAGAGGCAACTAGAGGGAGTAATACTCTTGATTTCATTATCAGTAATGATTCTTCATGCATTAAGAATCTGCAGATAAATGAACCACTAGGTGGCATTGATCAAAGTGTGCTGAAGTGGGATTTACTCAAAGAGATAACTACCATTGGGGTAAAGGAAAGGGTTATTGCTTTCGTAAAGGCGACTACGATGGTCTGAGACAGTATTTAAATTCTACACAGTGGGACAACTGATGATGTTACCAACAGAAAATTCAAAATGGGAAGCATTCAAAGAACTTATCTTGGAAGCTAATAGGCTTTACATACCAACTAAGAAATATTGTTCAAGGTTTAGTCCCAAATGGATCTCAGATGAACTAATGAAACACGTGGCAGAGAAGAAAAATGCATGGGATACATATAAATTAACACGTGACACAGAAGCCTATGATAGCTATAAGCTGGTCTGTAACCAAGTCACAAAGGAGGTTAGGCAGGCAAAGGCAGATTATGAGAAATCTTTGGCAAAGGATGCAAAGAAAAACAGCAAAGAGTTCTTTACTTATGTAAACTCTAGAAGGAAGGGGATGAACCAGATTGGTCACATGATATCGATGGTTCAACTGTTGATGATCCTGCTTAGGTAGCTAACAAATTAAATTAATATTTTGCATCGACATTCACACATGATGAGTTATTCAGTGAGGGGAATGCCAGAGGTGCATTCAACTCTGGCAGTAAGCTAGATAATCTTGTAATAACTGAGAGTAAAGTGGAGGAGAAATTGTTGAAGATAAACACAAGAAAGGCTCTGGGGTGGATGGGACCTATCCAGTTATATTAAAGGAGGCAGCAAAGGAATTAAGCAAACCCTTAGCCATAATTATGAGAGCTTCCTTGGACTCAGGGGAGGTACCCATAGATTGGAGATGTGCAAATGTGACCCAATTCACAAAGGAGGATCAAAGGCTGACACAAGTAATTATAGACCTGTGAGTTTAACTTCTTTTTCAAGAAAATTAATGGAGGCACTGATTAAAGAAGCACTGCAGAATCATCTAGACAAGACTACAGTTATAGCTCGGACACAGCATGGTTTTGTTAAGGGGAAGTCTTGCCTGACCAATTTGATTGGATACTATGATGCAGTCACAAAAGAACTGGATGCAGGGAATAACTTTGATATTATATACTTGGATCTTAGAAAGGCTTTTGATACTGTTGCACATGGAAGACTGCTCCACAAATTGGAGCAGTGTGGTACTGGAGGCAAATTGCTGCTATGGATAAAGAGGTGGTTGAGGGGGAGAAGACAGAGAGTGGTAATCAATGGACACTGCTCATCGTGGACTAATGTTATTAGTGGAGTCCCTCAGGGTTCAGTGTTGGGTCCATTATTGTTTTCTGTATTTATAAATAATATTGATGATGGTATATCAAGCTTAAAGTCCAAGTTTGCAGACGATACAAAGGTTGGCAGGGTTGTTAAGGACACTACTGACGCTATGCTGCTGCAACAGGATCTGGAAAGGTTAAGCAGATGGGCTGAGAGGTGGCGAATGAAGTTTAACATTGACAAATGTAAAGTACTACATATGGGAAACAGCAACCCCAGAGCAACGTATCAACTCTGTGGTACTACACTGACAGTGGTAGAGAATGAAAAGGACCTGAGGATAATTGTGCAGGCAGATATGAAGTTCTCTGAGCAGTGCAGATGGGCTGCAAGAGTAGCTCATGGTGTCTTCTCAATGATATACAGAAATTTTTCTAGAAGGGAAAAGGAGGTGATAATTCCCTTGTATATGGCAATGGTCAGGCAACACCTTGACTACTGTATACAGATCTGGAGGCCTCATTTCAAGAAGGATGTAGAGCTGCTGGAACAAGTACAGACAATAGCAACAAGATTAGTGAATGGAACAAAGGGTTGCTCTTAGGAAGAAAGGCTTATGTTTTGCAAATTACAGTGTCTGGAGACTAGACACCGCCGAGGTGATCTGATAGAGGTGTATAAAGCCTTGAATGGTTTGAGCATGCTCAATGCTGATGGGATTCCTCCTCTTGCTCAGAATAATCACCTGAGAGGGCATAAATTCAAATTGAGGAAGGACAGATGTAGGATAGATGTACGGAAAAATTGCCTTTAGCCAGCGGGTAGTTGGTTGGTGGAACAGACTTTCATCCCTTGTTGTGGAAGTTGATAGCCTAAATAAATTTAAGGCTCAGCTGGACAGGTATTTCGAACGAAAGGAGGGGTGAAGTGGCAGTTTTTTTTTTTTTTTTTTGGCTGATGCTGCATAAGCTTGCTTTCTTGCATCATATGCCTCTACTAATGCTAATGCCAATGCTATGTAAACTCTAGAAGGAAGGGGATAAATCAGATTGGTCCACTGGATATCGATGGTTCAACTATTGATGATCCTGCTCAGGTGGCTACCAAATTAAATGAGTACTTTGCATCTACATTCACACATGAGGAGTTATTCAAGGAGGGGAATGCCAGAGGTGAACTAAACTCTGGCAGTGAGATAGATGATTTTGTAATAACTGAGAGGAAAGTGGAGGGAAAATTGTTGAAGATAAACATAAGAAAAGCACCTGGGGTGGATGGGATCTATCCAGTTATATTAAAGGAGCAAACAAAGGAAGTAAGCAAACCCTTAGCCATAATTATGAGGGCTTCCTTGGACCCATGGAATGGAGATGTTTAAATGTGACCCCAATTCACAGAGGAAGATCAAAGGGTGACACAAGTAATTATAGACCTGTTATTTTAACTTCTGTTCCTGGGAAATTAATGGAGGCACTGGTTAAAGAAGCACTGCAGGATCATCTAGACAAGACTTCAGTTATAGCTCGGACAGAGCACGGTTTTGTTAAGGGGATGTCTTGTCTGACCAATTTGATTGGATTCTATGATGTGGTCACAAAGCAACTAGATGCAGGGAATAATTTTGATATCATATATTTGGATCTTAGAAAGGCTTTTGATACTGTTGCACATGGAAGATTGCTGCACAAATTGGAGCACTGCGGCATTGGAGGAAATTTGCTGCTATGGATAAAGGGATGGTTAAGTGGTAGAAGACAGAGAGTGGTAATCAATGGACACTGCTCTTCGTGGACTAATGTTATTAGTGGATTCCCTCAGAGTTCACTGTTGGGTCCACTGATGATACGAAGGTTGGCAGGGTTGTTAATGACACTAATGACAGTACGCTGCTGCAACAGGATCTAGAAAAGTTGAGCAGATGGGCCGAGAGTTGGCAACTGAAGTTTAGCATTGACAAATGTTAAGTACTGCATATTGGAAGCAGTGACCCCAGAGTAATGTATCGACTGTGTGGTACTACACTGACAGTGATAGAGAGTGAAAAGGACCTGGGGGGGGGGGGGGGTAATTGTGCAGGCAGATATGAAGTTTTCTGAGCAGTGCAGACGGTCTGCAAGAGTAACTCATGGTGTCTTGTCAATGATACACAGGAATTTTTCTAGCAGAGAAAAGGAGGTGATTATCCCCTTGTATAAAGCAATGGTCAGGCCACACCTTGAGTACTGTATACAAATCTGGAGGCCTCATTTTAAGAAGGATGCAGAGCTGTTGGAACGAGTACAGTGAATGGCAACAAGATTAGTGAATGGAACAAAGGGTTGCTCTTATGAAAAAAGGCTTAAGTTTTGCAAATTACAGTGTCTGGAGACTAGGCACCTGCGAGATGATCTGATTGAGGCGTATGAAGCCTTGAATGGTTTGAGCATGCTCAGTGCTGATGGGATTCTTCCTCTTGCTCAGAATAATTGCCTGAGAGGGCATAAATTCAAATTGAGGAAAGACAGTTGTAGGACAGATGTGCAGAAGTTTGCCTTTAGCCAGCGGGTGGTTGATTGCTGGAACAAACTTCCATCTGTTGTTGTAGAAATTTATAGCTTAAACAGATTCAAGGCAGAACTAGACAAACATTTGGAGTGAGTGTATGGGTGAAATGTGTATGTTTTTTTTTTTTTTTTTTGACTGATGCTATATAAGTTTGTTTTCTTGTATCATGTGCCCTTGCTAATGCTAATGTAACGAGAAGTCACGCTGGTCAACTGCTATCTATGTATCCACAGTCATTGGCAAAGATTAAGGCATATTCCCAACACAGAAATTGGCTCTAGTCATCGTGTTTTCTATTATAAGCACCCTATTACAGAAGTAGGAGAGAGTGAATGAATCATCCACACTTTCACTAAATTTCACCTGTCTCTGTATGGTAGGTACAAGTGGTCCCTAAATCAGTTTTGTTTTAGCTGCTGTGCAAGTAATCTTACAATGTCTAAGAGGAAATCCTTGAGTGTAGTGGAAAAAGTCGAAGTGCTTAATAGTGTAGATTGGGGCGTTAAAAAAAAAAAAATGGAAATTGCTTTAAAATTTATAGTTGACACACTACTGGCAACTACTGGCAGGGATACCCTGCCAGTAGTGTGTCAACTATTCTGAAAGACCATGTTTTGATTCTCAAACTGTTTGAGGAAACATGACCTAGTCGGCAGCGTGCGAAATTATGCCTGTATGAAGATGTAGATGAAGCCGTTTTTAAGTGGGTGACGTTGATTCAAGACCAAAACATGCTGATATCAGGGCGATTAATAAAAGAAAAGGCTATGGATCATGCATCTTTTCTGGGGCATAAACCATTCCAAGCCAGTTATGGTTGGCTGCAGAAATTTAAAAAGTGCCATAGCTAATTTGAAAAAGTTATTTCTGGTGAAAGTGGGGTTGTAATTGAAGAAGGCTGTACCCATGGGAAAGAAACAGTTTTGAAAAAAATTATGGAGGACTATGAGCCCAAAGACATATTCAACGCTGATGAAGCATCTATTTTAAATGTTTGGTGATAAATGTGTAGGTGGTAAAAAGTAGTATGGAGAGAAATACAGTCTTGGTTGGTGCAAATATGAATTGTAATGAAAAACTAAGCTTGGATGACAAGTGAAATTTCTGAACCTCAGATTTTAAATTTTGATTGAAAGATGACGAAAGAAAACAGAAAAATCGCTTTGATTGTTGACAACTGCTCTGCCCATCTTCACTGGGTAATTTTGAAACTTACAATTGTGAAGCTTGTTTTCTTCCCTCCAAATACCTAATCTAAACTGCAGGCAATGGACCAAGGCATTATCAAGAATTTGAAATGCACTACCGAAGGCACATACTGAAAAAAATTATACTGAGAATAGAAACCAACCACCAATAGATTCTGTTATAGATTTGCAGATGTGCATAACAGAGTTGGTAAAAGTATGGAGTCAAGATGTAATGGAAATAATGATTAAGAATTGGTTCACAAAAGCAGGTTTTGCTAAAACGCCAATTAACACCAATGAGAGGGATGAACTGCTACAAGACATAGAGAAACCTTGGGAAGAAAATCCAAGCGAGAGGTTTGATTAGTGGAGAAATTATTCTTGAAGGATTTTTAGGAGTTGATAATGATGTCATAATAGCTGAATATCCAAGTGACTCCAACATTTTGGAGAGTTTTCAAAGAACTAGTGACAATATCAATGATGAATTGGATGAAAATGAAGGCAATGAGGGCAACAATATTAAACCTTCTAAACATGAAATGTTGGCAGCATTTGAAACTTTGCATCACGGCCTTCAGTGTAAAGAAAATGTGCCAGAAAATATATTTGAGTGCTTAAACGGACATTTTTATGAACGATGTACAGTAAACCCAGTGTACAACAAAAAATAACCAAATATTTTACGACGTAATTCTTAAAAGTGTACTAATATATTATGTGCATCATGGAATTATCATTTTTTAATATGTGTGTATTTAATAAATTAATTGTTTTAAATGTTAGAAAATTTATTCATTTCCACTTATTTCCCATATTTTCTGAATGCTGTAATTCAGTATTTCTGAATGCTGAATTACAGTATTTTTCATTATTACCCATTCCCTTGCTCCAAATGTTTGTCAAGTTCTGCCTTGAATCTATTTAAGCTATCAACTTCTACAACGACAGGTGGAAGTTTGTTCCAGCAATCAACCACACACACTGGCTAAAGGCAAACTTCCGCACATCTATCCTACAACCATCTTTCCTCAATTTGAATTTATGCCCTCTCAGGTGATTATTCTGAGCAAGAGGAAGAATCCCATCAGCACTGAGCATGCTCAAACCATTCAAGGCTTTATACACCTCAATCAGATCACCTCGCAGGTGCCTAGTCTCCAGACAATGTAATTTGCAAAACTTAAGCCTTTCTTCGTAAGAGCAACCCTTTGTTTCATTCACTAAGTTGCCCTTCTCTGTACTCTTTCCAACAGCTCTACATCCTTCTTAAAATGAGGCCTCCAGACATGTATACAGTACTCAAGGTGTGGTCTGACCATTGCCTTATACATTGTTGAAAAGGTCATATTTCTTTATAATGAAATTTCTGTACAACAAATTGTTTTAAAATTAATGATCTATTTCGTTATATGGAAGTCCAACTATATACAAAAAGAAACTATAACATGGTAATTACAGGTTAAGACATGTAACTGTGCAGTGACCAAATGAGTGCCCGTGTTCTGTCTCATAAAAAAAAAAAAAAAAAAGTGTCAGTTAAGCATTGATCATATTCAGGGCTGTTGGTGATCTGTGTTCAAGAAAAAGGGCAAATCAGTGAGTGAATGTTTAACTTGCCTGAAAGAAAAAAGTTGTGTTCTGTTTGTTTGGTGGCTCCTTAACTTGACTGTAGTGGGGGTAACCTACCCTCTGCCTTGCTAATGCCATGCTGTTTCCTTTCCTTAGGTAGCATGGTGTAGAATACTGATGCTGGTTTCAGTTGGCTGATCAATATGGGAGGTCTCCTGGCCAAAGACACGCACTTAGGGTATTCTGGCCCTATGAATTTAATCCACCTATCTCAAGGCACTGTTCATCCCCCCCCACCTCCCATTCCAACATATCACTTCTGCTGTTCTTAACAGTCTCCCCTGTAGAGGGTGGGTTACCTCTATGGAGGGGTGTCCCTTCTGTCTCCCATTCTCCTACATTCCTGAAAGACAATTGGGATTGAGGGTTGGGTTTTCTCTTGTCAAAATTCTAGTGAAGTCTGAGACAATTCCACTGAATGAACTCAGCCATTATTTCAGTTTGGTGGAGCTGTCATTTGGGTTTTGAGGGGCTGGTGTCTTTTGTTTATTCTGGCTTTGCCTTATCTTTCTTGAAGAAGTATGGATATTGGCCCATGTCCAGATTTTTGTACAGGTTTCTTGGCACTCAATGTGAGCCTTTCAGCCTCAAAGCATGCAATGGGGTTGAAAGACTTTTGGGACACATGTGTTCCAATCTAATGCTTTTCTGCAACCTTCTGAATGTACATAGGTTTCTTGGTAGTTACTGGCTTCACCACTTTTCTTGCTTCTTGTATGATGTTAAACTCTGCTTTATACCTCTGGATTTGCTTTTCCTCTTTCCATCTTTGACATGCTTGGGAGTATGTTGGGTTCCTACCTTGGTAGTTGACAGCTTTGTTTCATCATTGAACATATCTTACTTTTTTGTTATTTAGCACTGGATGGAGCACAGTATTCCTTGATAAGCCATATCTGAATGTTCATATTTCTGACATTTAAAACACATTGGATTTGGTATGTACAGCCTTACTGTACAATGAATACTGCTGGCTGTGATGGAGTTAGGCGATGTTGGAGAGTTAAAGGTAAAGATGATGTTTCTTGTTGGAATTGGAACTAGATTATTATCCCTGTGGACAAATATTCTATAGGTTGCTATTACACCCTGAAAATTTAGTTCAGCACAGATTTCCTCCTCTAAGATGAGGAGGTCTCACTCTGAAATGATGCCTCATAATGAATTGAGTGTTTGTGTGGTGTTGCAGTGATTGATACTCCAATAATAATTGCTTGGAGAAGCTGCTTTGAGTGCCTTTCATTTTTTGTTTGGATTAAGAGGTCTCCAGAACAAAGCCTCTTAACTGACTTGGGAGAACCTGCCGATCCCTCTAAAGCCTTCTACATGAAAAATGGGCTATCTTTCCAATAGGTTTCTTGGTGTTGGAATGCATAATCAGAATCTTAGGTATAGCTTCTGATTATGTACTTCTGTTTTGGATCTCTTTGCAGCAGTGATGTCAGACTCAAAATCATGGTTTTCAGATAAGGACCATGCTGGGGCTCTCAAAAGAACTTACATTATCAGGATTCGTGAGAATTTTAATTTAGTTCAGTGCCTGGACTCCCCACCCACCATGGAGCCCATACAGGATACCCACTAACTGGTAAGCAATAAATATGCTTGGAAGCAGGATACCAGGACTACCCAGGCACCATACTTACACTGCCACCAGTATGAATTCTATCTTCAGACTGTGAGGATAGGAGCATAGCATTAATACTGTTGAACCTTTCAGGAGAGCCCACTAGCCAACTGATCCTGGATGAGCTATTTCAGGACCATCCATCTAGTCAAAGCAGTGGATCAAACTGGTGTGTTGAAGCTGGGCTCCCTCAACCATCATAATCTCCCCCTTTCCAAGTTTCCACAGGCTGCCTTGTGTGGCAAACACACTGGATTCCTTGGTGCTTGGAACCTAAGCTATGGCACTGAATCCCAGTGATGCTAATCTGGATGACCAACAGCATCACTGGGAGGTCTCTTTACCATATACAGATGCCCACATTAAGGGGTATTAATTTGGGACATTCCTAAAGAGATAACTGCTTTCAAGAATAAGGGAAAGAATTTTAATTTTCACAAGGACAATTACGATGGCCTTGAGTAGTATTTGACTTCTACTCAATGGGAACAGTTAGTGAATCTAACAAGTGCAAATGCTAAAAGAGAATCGCTCAAAAAAAAAAAAAAATAATAATAATTTTGGAAGTTAATCATGCCTAGACCAAAAGGTTGTTGTTGTTATTTGGTTTTTAGGAGCATTAGCAACTAAGGCCATATTGCTCTGGGGATATGCGGTGGTCATTCCCTGAGCTTTCTGCATTCTCTGTATTTGGTGGTCACGGGCTTGAACCCCAGTCTAATCAAGAAGCGTGTGCTACGCACTGCTGCTCCTGCCCACCTGGCTATGGAGGCGCCTAGACCAAAAGGAATGACGAATGAATGAACTGATGAGATTAGTAAGAGAAAGGAAAGTTGCATGGATGAATATAATCCAAAGACACAACAATATGACAAGTATAAATTAATCTGTAATAAAGTTACTGCGAGCAAAAAATTAGCAATTCAGTGCAGACAATCCTGACCTGTGTGTTTTTTGGGATTATTGATATTAGCTTCAGGTCTTTCACAGAGTGTGATTAGTTGAGTCAATCTTCAGACTTATTACTTGCTGCAGCTATCATCATGTTGGCAATAAGCTAAATAAGTTTAAGAGGTTAATAACCCTCCCACCACAATGAAACTATATTTCACATTAACAGTAATATCAATCACCATAACTACAGAATGTAGGAAGCAAGATGAAGCAAGAAATAGCAATTCAGTGCAGACAATCCTGACCTGTGTGTTTTTTGGGATTATTGATATTAGCTTCAGGTCTTTCACAGAGTGTGATTAGTTGAGTCAATCTTCAGACTTATTACCTGCTGCAGATATCATCATGTTGGCAATAAGCTAAATAACTTTAAGAGGTTAATAACCCTCCCACCACAATGAAACTATATTTCACATTAACAGTAACATCAATCACCATAACTACAGAATGTAGGAAGCAAGATGAAGTTCTGGGCACAATTGCAACATCCCATCTAGTAGTTTGCTGCACATGACCATGTGATTGGACCTTTTTTTTGGCTAAAAGTGACCACTGCTGGAGGCACCATCCAATTATGGTCACATTGTTTCTCTTAATAATAGATAAACAGAGAATAACAGAGAGAAAAATGCACAAAGGATTGTTTTTCAATTATTTGGGACCCCTTCAAAAATTTCAATCATCTGGTTTACAGCACTCTGACTGCTAGGTTTCTGAACCAACAAAATGTTTTCTAAGAAGTCCTTAACTCGCATTACTGGATTTTTAATGTGGGAATAAGTTAAAAGCATTGCGAATGTCAAGAAAATAAAACACAAACTCATTTCACTTTTCTCATACACCATAACAATGGCTTTAGCTATTGTCACAAATTATAGTATTTTAATTTAAAAAATTCTTTTTAATTTGCTCAAAAATGCATTGCTAAATGTGAAAGGCAAAAATTCATGTATAGGTTAATGGCAAATATGTGATAGGTCATCAGATGGCTTTAGCAGCTTCATTTAGTATGTATTTTACCTTATTCCATTTAATACTTTAGTCAAATTCCTTTGCATAGGAATATGTATTTGTAATATCTACAGCTAGTTATATAAAAATAAATGAAAAGTTTAACAGTGGTCTGCAATGGCAACAGTTGTAAATGTGTAAATTCGGGTAGTGGCACAACATGAAGAGACTTGTTTACTGCAGATCTGGGATTTTTTTTTTTTTTTTTTTTTCCAGAAAACAGATGTATGATATCAATTAGTTACACATACTCGGTGTGTGCTGTTACACTGCACTTTTGGGAATTTGTCACTGAAAAAATGCATCAGACCTGGAAGCAGATAAACATCAAATTGTTTTGTTAAACTTCACAAGACACTTACATCAGCATTCTACACTGACTTCATGATACAGTCAAACGAAGGTTGCCTATCTGTAGTGAGATAAGAACCAAATTTGCTTCACAATCATGCCCCTTTGCACTGTTCACTTGTTGTCCAGAAATATTAAGGGAAACATGGAGCATCCTCTTTCATATTCACTCCCTTACTCACCAGAACTAGTGAACAGATTATACAGCAGTGTAGTAGCTGGAAGGGATTATTTTTAAGGATATTTTCTTATTGACTGCTCTACTGTAAATTTAATAAATCTGTACAGAAAGACTTGTTTATTTTTAACTTAGGTAGTGTATTATTTCTTTATTAATTTAATAATTTAATTTTTCAATGCAACTCTGTCTCTAGATTTTTTAAGGGGCGACCTTATCAGTTCAATCAGATTCGATACTAAGATGCAGTAACAAAGGAACGGGATGCAAAGAATAATTTTGATATTATATACTTAGATTTCAAAAAGTATTTGACACTATTCCACATAAAAGATTGCTTTAAAATTAGAGCAATCTAGCACTAGGGGCAAGATACTAAAATGGATAAAAAGATGTTGAGTGTGAGAAAAAAAAAAAGGTGTGGTTATCAAAAAGAGTGGCCCTACTCTTTTTAGACTGCTGTCATTAGTGGAGTTTCAGGGTTCAATGCTGAGCCTGTTTTTGTTTTCTGTATTAATGATACTCATGAAGACATAACAAGCTTAAGGTCTAAATTTGCAGGTAATATGAAAGTTGGTAGGATGGTTAATGATAGTAATCAGGATATGCTACTGCAACAAGATCTAGAAAAATCAGATGGACTGAAAATTGGCAATTAAATTTTAATATTAGCAAATGCAAGGTACTGCATATGGATATCAGTAACCACAGAATAACATAACAACTATGTGCTACCAAAACAAGGGTAGTAAAGAATGAAAAAGACCTGGGATAAGTGTGCAGTCAGACATCAAGTCTTTTGAGCAGTGTAGATGAGCTGCTATGATAACTCATGGAGTTTTGTCAATGATATACAGACATTTTTCAAAGAAATTAATATGGGGGGCCCATCAAGCTCTCAGCTGCCCAACTCAATGCCAGAAGTCAGCCTGCATATCATGCAAAACAGTGGAAACCTCCAAGGCAGAATGCACTGGTCCCACAGGAACCAGTTATTGTTGGTAACTCTATTGTCAGGGAGACAGGGAATATATTATGCAAAAAGGATCGGTGGAACAGGACCAGGGTATGTCTGCCAGGGGCAAAAGTTGATGATGTGGTAGGGCAAATATCATCTTTTAATGGCACAAAAGGTGATATTGTTGTATACGTTGGCACTAATAACCTTAAGAGTAAGAGATCTGCAGATTTACTCAACAAGTACAGGTCAAAGTTTAAAAAACGTTGTGAGTTAGGGTTGAATGTGAAAGTGTCTGCAATTCTGCCCAGACACGATAGGAGGGAGTATAGGATGAGAGCCTTATCGATCAATTCGGCCCTGTAGAGATTGTGCAAGGCTCATGGGGTAGAATTTCTTTCAGCCTGGTCTGTGCTTGTTGAGAGGAGACACTGTTTCTACAGTGATGGGGTGCACTTAAATAGAAAGGGTGCAAGAAGATTTGCTGATGCTATCGAGGCAGTGTTAGGTGGATCGGAAAACTGCTAGCTAGGGGGATACACAGACTAAAAGGACAACAGTGGCCACAGGCAGAGGCAAAAGTGATTCTTGCACTGCTTCTCTTGGAATGAGCAGCAGCCTAGAGCAGGTTGCTGGGTGGGGATTTCAAGAGCTGCTGGGAGTCATCATGGAAAAAGTAAACACATGGGCTGTGTTAGGGTAACTAAGAGTAAGAAAAGGTGCATGTATACTTCCGTGTACACCAATGCTAGAAATATAGTAAATAAATTTGATGAATTTGAAGTGCAGATCAAGGTGTCAAAGGCAGATATTGTTGGGATATTAGAGACACGGTGTCACACAGATATAAGCAGTGCAGAATTGGAATTTGGGGAGTACAATGTGTACAGAAAGGACAGACAGGATAGGAAGGGAAGAGGGGTTATGGTGTTAGTTAAAAAACACATAAAATCTAAGGAAATGCATCCAGTTGACATGGGTGGACAGTGCAATGTTGAGTCAGTTTGGTGTGACATAAACTCTGGGAAAGGGAAATTGAGAGTAGGAGTGTGTTATAGGCCTAATGACTTTGATGAGTACAATGAACAGTTGTGCAGACAAATAGAATGGGCCAGTAAATCAGAATGTCTTGTAATGGGGGATTTTAACTTTCCAGATATTGACTGGAACTTATGGGTTGGTCACTCGCAAGCTAACAAGACTTTTGTGGATTTATTGAGGGATTGTTTTCTATAGCAACATGTTCGAGGGACAACCAGTGGGAATAATACTCTTGATCTGATTATCAGCACTGATTATTCATGCATTAAGAATTTGCAGATAAAGGACCCACTAGATGTCAGTGATCACAGTGTACTGATGTGGGATTTACTTAAAGATGTAACTACCATCAAGGGTAAAGGGAAGGGATTTTGTTTTCGTAAAGGTGACTACAGTGGTCTCAGACAGTTTTTAAATTCTCTACAGTGGGATCAACTGATGATGTTAGCAATGGTGAATTCTAATTGAGAAGACTTTAGGGACTTAATATTGGAGGTTACTAGGTTTTTCATACCACTAAGAAATACTTTTCAAGGTTCAGGAATAAATAGATGTTAGATGAATTAATGAGGCTAATGGCAGAGAAGATAAATGCAAGGGATGCATGTAAATTATCAGGCAACACTGATTACAAGCTGGTCTGTAATCAAGTCACAAAGGAGGTTAAGCACTCAAAGGCAGATTACGAGAAATCTTTGGCAAAGGATGCAAAGAAAACAGCAGAGTTCTTTACTTATGTACAGTCTAGAAGGAAGGGGATGAATCAGATTGGTTCCCTTAGCATAAATAGTTTGACTATTGATGATTCTGCTCAAGTAGCTGATAAATTGAATGAGTATTTTGCATCTATATTCACATATGAGGAGTTATTCAAGGAGGGGAATGCCAGAAGTTTACCAAACTCTAACAGGGAACTAAGTGATTTTGTAATAAATGAGAGCAAAGTGGAGGAGAAATAGTTGAAGTTAAACATAAAAAAGGCACCTCGGGTAGATGGAATCTATCCAGTTATATTGAAGGAGGCAACAAGGGAAGTAAGCAAACCCTTAGCCATAATTATGAGAGCATCCTTAGAGTCAGGGGAGGTCCCCATGTACTGGAGATGTGCAAATGTATCCCCAATTCACAAAGGACACAAATAATTATAGACCTGCTAGTTTAACTTCTCTTCTGGGGGAAAATTATGGAGTCACTGGTTAAAGAGGTGATACAGAATCATCTAGACAAGACAGCAGTAATAGTTCAGACTCAGCATGGGTCTGTTAAGGGGCAGTCTTGTCTGACCAATTTGATGGGATACTATAATGTGATCACAAAGGCACTGGATGCAAAAAAATAATTTTGATATCATATACTTGGATTTCAGGAAAGCTTCTGATACTGCTACACATGGAAGACTGCTGTACAAATTGGAGCAGTATGGCATTAAGTGCAAGTTGCTGCAATGGATAAAGGGATGGTTGAATGGGAGATGGCAGAGATGGTAATAAATGGACTCTATGTGGACTAATGTTATTAGTGGAGTATCCCAGGATTCGGTGCTGGACCAATCACTGTTTTGTATATTTATCAATGATATAGATGAAGGTATATCAGGCCAAGTTTTCAGATGATAGAAAGGTTGGCAGGGTTGTTAATGACAGTAAAGACAGTATGCTACTCTAACAGGATTTGGAAAAGTTAGGCAGATGGGCTGATAAGTGGCAACTGAAGTTTAACATTGACAAAAAATGCAAAGTACTGCACATGGATAGCAGTAACCCAAGAGAAATGTACCAACTGTGTGACACTACACTCAGGGAGGTGGAGAATGAAAAAGACCTAGGGTTAATTGTGCAGTCAGATATGAGGTTCTCTGAGCAGTGCAGACGTACTGCCAGAGCAGGTCATGGAGTTTTGTCAATGATATAGAGGGATTTTGCTAGCAGAGACAAGGAGGTGATTATACCTTTATATAAGACAATGGTCAAGCCACACCTTGAGTACTGCATACAGGTCTGGAGGTATCATTTTAGGAAGGATGTAGAGTTGCTAGAATGAGTATAGAGAAGAGCAACAAGATTGGTGATTGTCTTTCCTCAATTTGGATTTATGCCCCCTAAGGTGAGTAATCTGAGCAAGAGGAAGAATCCTTAGCATTGAGCTTGCTCAATCCATTCAAGGCCTTCTACACCTCAATTAGATCACCTTTCAGGTGCCTAGTCTCGAGAAGCTGCAATTTGCAAAACTTAAGCCTTTCTTGGTAACACTATCCCTTTGTTCCCCTCGCCAATCTCGTTGCCCTTCTCTGTACTCGTTAGAACAGCTCTACATCTTTCCTAAAATGAGGTCTGCAGACTTGTATACAGTATTCAAGGTGTGGCATGACAATTGGCTTATACAAGGGGACAATCACTTCCTTATCTCCAATAGCAAAATTTCTGTATGTCATTGACAAGACACCATGGGCTACTCGTGGAGAATTTTGGAACTGCTCAGAAAACTTCATATCTGACTGCACACAATTACTCCCAGGTTCTTTTCATTCTCCACTACCCTGAGTCTAGTACAACCCAGTTGATACATTACTCTGGGGTTACTGCTACCCATATGCAGTACTTTACATTTGTGAATGTTAAACTTCAGTTGCCACATCTCAGCCCATCTGCTCTACTTTTCCAGATACTGTTGCAGTAGCGTACTATCATTACTGTCATTAACAACCCAACCAACCTTCGTATCATCTGAAAACTTAGTCATTAAGCCTGATATACCTTCATCAATATCATTGATAAATACCGAAAACAACAATGGGCCCAAAACTGAACCCTGGGGACTCCACTAATAACATTAGTCCATGAAGAGCAGTGTCCATTGATAACCACTCTCTTCTCCCACTGAACCATCCTTTTATCTATTGTAGCAACTTGCCCTTAATGCCATACTGCTCCAATTTGTACAGTAGTCTTCCATGTGCTACAGTATGAAAAGCTTTCCTAAAATCCAAGTATATGATATCAAAATTATCCTTTGCATTCAATTCTTTTGTGACTAGGTCAGAGTATCCAATAAATTTTGTCAGACAAGACTTTCCCTTAACAAACCCATGCTGTGTCTCAAATTTAACCCCAGGGTCGCACATCTAGTGAGCATGGGCTTGGCACACCCGTGTCCTGAGCTGGATATCATCATTCTTCTTCTCTCTTTTGGTGATTCCCTGCTCTCTCTCTCTCTCTCCTCTCTCTCTCAGGGTACTCAAATTTTTTTTTGGCTAGTGCAGCATACGCCTCAGGCTTCCTTGCACCATATGGCTAATAATAATAATAATAATAATAATAATAATAATAACTATATCTGCAGCAGCCTTGTCTAGATGATGTTGTATCGCTTCCTTAGCCAGCGACTCCATTATTTTCCATGGAAAAGAAGTTAGACTAACAGGTCGGGTCCTGAGCTGGATATCATCATTCTTCTTCTCTCTTTTGGTGATTCCCTGCTCTCTCTCTCTCTCTCAGGGTACTCAAATTTTTTTTGTGGCTGGTGCAGCATACGCCTCAGGCTTCCTTGCACCATATGGCTAATAATAATAATAATAATAATAACTATATCTGCAGCAGCCTTGTCTAGATGATCTTGTATCGCTTCCTTAGCCAGTGACTCCATTATTTTCCATGGAAAAGAAGTTAGACTAACAGGTCTGTAATTACTTGTGTCACTCTTAGATCTTCCTTTGTGAATTGAGACACATGTGCACATCTTCAGTCCATGGGGACCTCCCCTGAGCACAAGGAATTTTAGGAATGATGCGGATCTGTTGGAATACAGAGAACAGCAATAAGAGTAAGGATAACAAAAGAGTATTCTTCCCAGGAAAGGCTTCAGTTTTGCAAATTGCTGTCTGGAGATTAAGCACCTTCAAGGAGAGCTTACTGAGGTGTTTTAAGACTTTGAATGGATTAAGTATGCTAAATTCTGATGGCATTCTTCCTCTTGCTTAGACCACACATATGGGAAGGCATAAATTAAAACTGAGGAAGAATGGTGATTGTGAAATAGATGTGTGGAAGTCTGCCTTTGGCCAGCAGGTGGTTAATTGTTGGAACAAACTTCCATCTGGTGTTGTGGAAGTTGGTACTTTGAATAAATTCAAGAACTAGTAAAGTGGTAGAAGGGATGGACAGGTGATATAGGAAGTGATTTTTGCTGATGCTGTATAAGTATAAGCTTGCTTTCTTACATCATTTGCCACTACTAAATACTAAACTCATGAGGCAAGGTGTATACAAGAAAGTCTCTGCAGCATCTATATCTAAGCAATCACTTAGACATACTCCACTATGTGTTGATGGAATCTGATTACTATTTTACTATAATACCATTAAGGTCTTTTAAGATATTGCATTAAATGCTAAGAATTTCTCAAACTTTTCCCAAAATTCTGTTTTTCATTTGTATTCAAAGAGTTAAAAGTTTGAAATGTTCTTTTTTGTGATGACCTTGTATAACAGTAATTTGTGAATATAATACAGTCTTTCAGATGGAAAGCTTTTTTATTTATGTCTTTTGGTTGGAAAAGTTGAGAGTTTACACAAGGTCACCTGTGATGAAAAACAATTACTGCTCCATCACCTTCAATGAAAAATACAAGAAATTCACCTAGTAATTAGCACACAAAAAAAAAAAAAAAAAACACTTCTTACAGGTGACCATGGTCCTTCTTGCCATTTTGGGCATTCTACATCTTCATTACAATCCTGAGTGAAATCTGGTTTTGGACCATCCTCTTGTTCGCACTTTCCATCAGAAACAAGAACAACAGCACCATTCTCTATGACTTGCTGACAATAGACCAGACGGTACTGAGTTCCTCCAGCACATGGACGTGTACAAGTTGACCAGTCTCCAACCTGCCATCTGTATGATGAAAGTAAATATACAACAATAAAAATCAGATTAAAAAATGAAAGATGCTTTATGCGAAAACACTTTTGACAAAAATCAGAACCGTTTTAAAATTCGAACAAAGCTAGAACCGAAGTCATGAACGATGTAAAATTTTATGCTCGCGCCCACTACTTAGTCTACTGAATCTACGTTAGTGAAATTAGAATCATTAGCATCACACATCAGTCCAAAATATTTAGTATGAACGATTTTATTGTTTTACGCACACGCTCGCTACTTACCTCTACTGAATCAACATTTGGAAGAGGTTAGCGAAATCCAAGCCAAAAGCCTAATTACCCATTTGATTGTAGCCACCTGTTAATAGTATGATTGGCAACAACACAAGCATTTGTATTGTTGCAATTTGCATTTTCATTACATTCCATTGTTAAGTGCCACCATAGATGATTTCACATCAATAATTTTCTGAGCAGTGAGAGGGACTGAAGGCCACACTGCTATATCCTTTATGTTCAATGATGCTAAAGTAATATGCAAACTTAACACAAACCTAACAAAATAAAGATGGAGATAACAATGAGTGTGCAAGAATGACAAAGACTATTGAGATTGCGTAAAAGACAAAGAGAAACTCCAGCAATGGATTTAGCAATGTCTTCAACCAGCAATGCCGCTCCATCTAAGAATGATGAACCCGAAGTGAGTATTAATTAGATACAACGGAACATTTCTCCAATTGGAGAGCAGATGGGTTTAAATAATCAAGCTCCTTTACCTTAACTGAATACTATTTATATAAGAATGCACATTGAGAGTTTGAAAGGATATTTATGAAAAATGATTTCTGCTACATGCTACCTTTACGATCATCTATGGTTCAAAAATGACACAAAGAAACCAGCTGCTAAAGATTTACCATCGATATGCACTGCATTTCCTGATGTTGACATCAATAGGATCCTTGTGTGTAATATCTGCAGAAGATCACTTAAGAATAACACCATTCCACCACTATCTAAGTCAAATGGGTTTGTCTACCCAGAAATTCCACTCAATTTAAAAAAGTTGGATTTAGTGACAGAGAGGCTTAGTCCTCCTCGCTTACCTTTCATGTGAATAAGGCATATGAGACACGCATACAGACAATACGGCATTCGAGACAAGTGATCAATGTGCCTGTTTCAGTCAACATAATGGTCCATCGCTTCCAAAGGAAGATTGACGACGATCGTTGTATAAACATGCATATAAAATGTAAGAAAATACACAAGCCAAGCTATTTTATTGGTTTGAAAGAAAGTAAGTGGTTAAAGCGTGGTTTCTATATTTGGTCAACATGCTTCCCTATAGATTGTATAAAAAGCAGCATGGCTTCAATATGGGGCTTAGAGGGGAACAGGTATTCTGTGTGTTATCAGATGCTCAGTCTAAAACACTGACGGATCCAATATCTTTCTATTACAGAAGATTTAGGAGAAGTCCGGTTGGCCTGCCTCCCTAAAATCCAGAATTTGCATTTTCATTACATTCCATTGTTAAGTGCCACCATAGATGATTTCACATCAATAATTTTCTGAGCAGTGAGAGGGACTGAAGGCCACACTGCTATATCCTTTATGTTCAATGATGCTAAAGTAATATGCAAACTTAACACAAACCTAACAAAATAAAGATGGAGATAACAATGAGTGTGCAAGAATGACAAAGACTATTGAGATTGCGTAAAAGACAAAGAGAAACTCCAGCAATGGATTTAGCAATGTCTTCAACCAGCAATGCCGCTCCATCTAAGAATGATGAACCCGAAGTGAGTATTAATTAGATACAACGGAACATTTCTCCAATTGGAGAGCAGATGGGTTTAAATAATCAAGCTCCTTTACCTTAACTGAATACTATTTATATAAGAATGCACATTGAGAGTTTGAAAGGATATTTATGAAAAATGATTTCTGCTACATGCTACCTTTACGATCATCTATGGTTCAAAAATGACACAAAGAAACCAGCTGCTAAAGATTTACCATCGATATGCACTGCATTTCCTGATGTTGACATCAATGGGATCCTTGTGTGTAATATCTGCAGAAGATCACTTAAGAATAACACCATTCCACCACTATCTAAGTCAAATGGGTTTGTCTACCCAGAAATTCCACTCAATTTAAAAAAGTTGGATTTAGTGACAGAGAGGCTTAGTCCTCCTCGCTTACCTTTCATGTGAATAAGGCATATGAGACACGCATACAGACAATACGGCATTCGAGACAAGTGATCAATGTGCCTGTTTCAGTCAACATAATGGTCCATCGCTTCCAAAGGAAGATTGACGACGATCGTTGCATAAACATGCATATAAAATGTAAGAAAATACACAAGCCAAGCTATTTTATTGGTTTGAAAGAAAGTAAGTGGTTAAAGCGTGGTTTCTATATTTGGTCAACATGCTTCCCTATAGATTGTATAAAAAGCAGCATGGCTTCAATATGGGGCTTAGAGGGGAACAGGTATTCTGTGTGTTATCAGATGCTCAGTCTAAAACACTGACGGATCCAATATCTTTCTATTACAGAAGATTTAGGAGAAGTCCGGTTGGCCTGCCTCCCTAAAATCCACTCATGCACACCTTCTCAATGGTAAGCTCTGTTACATCACTTAGGTGGCAACGAACATGTAGAGTGGTTCTATTCAAGACGCCTGGTCAGTGTGAAGAGGAAAAGACCAAACCCTCCAGTATATGACAGCATGATGAAACAAAAGGCCCCCAGCAGTTTTCACTCCCCCTTCTTACGGCAGCGAGAGGATCGGAGTGGAAGCAGAGGTAGACAAAGACAGCTAAGAATCTCTGGGTATGACCGGGCTACCATGCACGGAAACTGAACTTGGCCTGTTACTATTATTATTATTATTATTATTATTAGCTATAGGGTGCAAGGAAGCCTCGGGCTTATGCTGCATCAGCAAAAAAAAAAAAAAAAAATTCCCCGAGTTACCCTGAGAGAGAGAGAGAGAGAGAGAGAGAGATAGAGAAATAGAAAGGAATCACCAAGAAAGAGAAGAATGATGATATCCAGCTCAGGACCCTAGGTGTGCCAAGCCCATACTCACCAGATGTGAGCCCCTGGGGTTAAAACGTAAGATCGCTCATCGGTGAAGACAGGATATTAGAGCTGGAAAAGGAATTAGAAAATGTGAATTGGAATATCTCAGTTTGGCTGAAACAAGAAGAAGAATTGAATCACTTATAAGTTTATCAAGTGGAAATCTGCTGTACACCAATGGAAACAGTGAAAGGAGTGCAGGTGGAGTTAGGTTCCTGGTCCATAAAGATTAAAAAAACAACATTTTGGAATTCAAAAGTACATCATCAAGGGTGTCAAGACTAATACTCAAGATTTCTAAGAGGTACAAGCTAAAGGTTATAATGATTTATGCACCAACATCGAGCCATGATGATGAAGAGGTTGAAGAAATGTACACCAAAATTGAGTCTTCTAGATGAGCAGAAAACCCACTACACTATTATTATGGGGGACTTCAATGCTAAGGTTGGAAAAAGATAAAACAGCGCAGAAAGGGGAACTATAGGAAACTTTGGAATAGGTGAAAAACTTGTGAAATTTGCAGAATCTCAAAGATTGTCAGTAATGAACACTTTTTTCAAGAAAAGGGTGAACAGAAAGTGGACATGGAAGAGTCCAAATGGATTAACAACTAATGAAATCGCCTTCATCCTCACTAACAGAAGATATATCGTGAATGATGTTACTGTCCTGAATAAGGTAAATGTTGGAAGTGATCACAGAATGGTAAGATGTACACTTGATATAGATGTAGGAAAGGAAAGGAAAAAACTGACTCGAGTAAATAATACAAAGGTCTTTGAGATAACAGAAGAGGAGGAGAAAAAGCAGTATGTACTGGAACTTAAGAACAAGTTTGAGCTTCTGCAGACTGCTCACGACCAAGATATCAAGGAGGAATATTACAACTTTCTGAAAATGATAAAGCCCAAGAAACCTATAGGGAAAAAGAAATCCAAAGAAGAAAAAATTAGTCAAGAAACACTTGTTATGTTGAATCGAAGGAGACAAGTGAAGAGCAAGAAAAACACTGACAGGGAGAAAATTGAGTATACTGAGTTATGCAAAGCCATTAGAAAGAGACTCAGAGAGAACATAAGAAGATTTAACACAAGAAAAGTAGAACAAGCATTAAGGAAAAACAAAGGATTTAAATCAGCAGCCATGAGCAGTAATACAGAAAGACAAATGATACTGAAACTGAAGAATAGCGATGGTGTACTTATAAACAGCAGAGAAGGCATAATTCAAAGGATTTAAATCAGCAGCCATGAGCAGTAATACAGAAAGACAAATGATACTGAAACTGAAGAATAGCGATGGTGTACTTATAAACAGCAGAGAAGGCATAATTCAAATAGCAGAAGACTACTATAGAGAATTATACAAGGAGCAAGGGAATGATACCAGCAGTGGGGAAGATGGATTGCAAAGTAGCAACACATACGACATACCCGATATTCTTCCCGATGAGGTAGAACATGCATTGAAGAAAATGAAGAATCGGAAAGCCCCGGGGGAAGATGAAGTTACTGTAGAGTTGTTAAAATTGGGAGGAAGAGACATAACACAAAAACCTGGCAAGGCTCTTCACTAAGTGCATTAGAAAAGGTGTGACGCCTAAGCAGTGGAATAATGCAATCATAGTTTTGCTGCATAAGAAAGGAGATAAATCAGAAATTGGAAATTATAGACCAAATAGCTTGTTATCCCACATCTACAAGTTGTTCACAAGGGTCATTACTAACAGATTAGAAAGAATACTTGATGAGAATCAACCGAAAGAGCAAGCTGTCTCTAAGACAGGATTCTCAACTATGAATCACCTTCATGTAATATCACAGCTAATGGAGAAAGCAAATGAATATAAAACACCATTATGGCTGGCATTTGTGGATTATGAAAAGGCATTCAACACCATACAGGCAATGTTTCAGGCACTGGAAAGACAAGGCATAGATACCCCATATATTATGATTTTGAAGAAAATATATGAGAGTGCTACCTCCTTTATTACAATAGACAAAGACAGTAGCAAATTTAAAATCGAGAAAGAAGTTCGACAAGGAGACAATATCTCGGAAGCTGTTTACTGCTGCCCTTGAGTAAGCTTTCAGAAGATTAGACTGGTCGCAGAAAGGAGTCAATGTGAACGGAGAGTACCTAAGCCATTTACGATTTGCAGATGACATTGTGGTCATAAGCTATAATCCCAAAGAATTAGAGGAAAATCTTAATCAGTTATGCACAGTTAGTAAGGATTTTGGAATAAAGATGAATATGGTTAAAACGAAAGTAATGGTGAACAAGTATGCCACAGAAAGGGACATAATGATTGAAGGAGCAGTAATTAGCATGAGCATTAGCATTAGCAGAGGCATACGATGCAAGAAAGCAAGCTTATTCAGCATCAGCCTTAAAAAAAAAAAAAAAACCCACCACTCCCATTTCACCCCTCCATTCGTTCAAAATACCTGTCCAGCTGAGCCTTAAATTTATTTAGGCTGTCAACTTCAACAACAAATGATGGAAGTCCGTTCCACCAACCAACTACTCGGGGCTAAAGGCAAATTTCCTCACATCTATACGACATCTGCCCTTCCTCAATTTGAATTTATGCCCTCTCAGGTGATTATTCTGAGCAAGAGGAAGAATTCCACCGGCATTGAGCATGCTCAAACCATTCAAGGCCTTATAGACCTCTATCAGATCACCTCGCCGGTGCCTAGTCTCCAGACTCTGTAATTTGCAAAACTTCAGTCTTTCTTCGTAAGAGCAACCTTTTGTTCCATTCACTAATCTTGTTGCCCTTCTCTGTACTCGTTCCAGCAACTCAACATCTTTCTTGAAATGAGGCCTCCAGACCTGTATACAGTACTCAAGGTGTGGCCTGACCATTGCCTTATACAAGGGAATAATCACCTCCCTATCCCTGCTAGAAAAATTCCTGTATATCATTGACAAGACACCATGAGCTACTCTTGCAGCTCGTCTGCACTGCTCAGAGAACTTCATATCTGCCTGCACAATTACACCCAGATCCTTTTCATTTTCTACCTCTGTCAGTGTAGTACCGCAGAGTTGATACATTGCTCTGGGGTTACTGTTTCCCATATGTAGTACTTTACATTTGTCAATGTTAAACTTCATTTGCCACCTCTCAGCCCATCTGCTCAACCTTTCCAGATCCTATTGCAGCAGCATAGCATCAGTAGTGTTCTTAACAACCCTGCCAACATTTGTATCGTCTGCAAACTTGGACATTAAGCTTGATATACCATCATTAATATCATTTATAAATACAGAAAACAACAACGGACCCAGCACTGAACCCTGAAGAACTCCACTAATAACATTAGTCCATGTTGAGCAGTGTCCATTGATTACCACTCTCTGTCTTCTGCCACTCAACCATCCCTTTATCCAAAGCAGCAATTTGCCTCCAATGCCACACTGTTCCAATATGTGCAGCAGTCTTCCATGTGCAACAGTATCAAAAGCCTTTCTAAGATCCAAATATATAATATCAAAGTTATTCCCTGCATCCAGTTCTTTTGTGACTACATCATAGTATCCAATCAAATTGGTCAGGCAAGACCTGCCCTTAACAAAACCATGCTGTGTCTGAGCTATAACTGAATTCTTGTCTAGATGATCCTGCAGTGCTTCTTTAACCAGTGCCTCCATTAATTTTCCTGGAACAGAAGTTAAGCTAACAGGTCTATAATTACTTGTGTCAGCCTTTGATCCGCCTTTGTGAATTGGGATTGTATTTGCACATCTCCAGTCTATGGGTACCTCCCCTGAGTCCAAAGAACTTCTCATAATTATGGCTAGGGGTTTGCTTACTTTCTTTGCTGCCTGGTTTAATATAACTGGATAGATCCCATCCACCCCGGGTGCCTTTTTTATGTTTATCCTCAACAATTTCTCCTCCACTTTCCTCTCAGTTATTAGAAAATCATCTAGCTCACTGCCAATGTTTACTTCACCTACGACATTCCCCTTCCTGAATAACTCCTCATGTGTGAATGTAGAGGCAAAATACTCATTTAGATTGTTAGCCACCTGATCAGGATCATCAACTGTTGAACCATCAATATCCAGTGGACCAATCTGATTCATCCCTTTCCTTCTTGAGTTTAAGTAAGTAAAGAACTCTTTTCTGTTTTTCTTTGCATCCTTTGCCAAAGATTTCTCATAATCTGCCTTTGCCTCCCTGATCTCCTTTGTGACTTGGTTACAGACCAACTTATATCTATCATAGGCTTCCATGTCACCCATTAAGTTGTATGTATCCCATGCATTTTTCTTCTCTGCCATATGTCTCATTAGTTCGTCTGACAACCATTTAGGTCTGAACCTTGAACAATATTTCTTGGTTGGTATGTAAAGCCTGGTAGCTTCCAAAATTAGTTACTTGAATGCTTCCCATTTTGAATTTGTTGTTGGTAACATCATCAGTTGGTCCCACTGTATAGAATTCAAATACTGCCTCAGACCATCATAGCTGCCTTTAAGAAAGCAAAAACCCTTCCCTTTACCCCTGATGGTAGTTACCTCCTTGAGTAAATCCCACTTCAGCACACTGTGATCACTGCCACCAAGTGGTTCCTTTATCTGCAGATTCTTAATGCATGAAGAATCACTACTGATAATCAGATCAAGAGTATTGCTCCCTCTAGTTGCCTCCCGAACATGCTGATGTAGAAAACAATCATCCAATAAATCCACAAAGGTTCTGCTAGTGTGCGAGTGACCAACTCACAAATTCCAGAGAATATCTGGGAAATTAAAATCCCCCATTATAAGACTGTCTGATTTACTGGCCCACTCTATTTCCCTGTACAGTATCTTATTATACTCATCAGAGTCATTAGGCCTATAGCACACTCCTACTCTCAATTTTGATTTCCCTATGCTTATGTCACACCAAACTGGCTCAAAACTGCCCTGTCCATCGATGTCAACTGGCTTCACTTCCTTGGATTTTATATGTTTCTTAACTAATAGCATAACCCCTCCCCACCTCCTGTCCTGTCTATCCTTCCTATACACATTGTATTCTCCAAATTCCAGTTCTGCATCCCTTATATCTGTGTGACACCACGTCTCTGATATCCCAACAATATCTGCTTTTGATGTTTTGAGCAATACCTCAAATCCATCAAGTTTATTTACCAAGCTCCTAGCATTGGTGTACATGCAAGTATACATGCACCTGTTCTTATTCTTAGCTGCCCTAACACAACCCATGTGTTTACTTGTTCCGCGATGACTCCCAGCAGTCTCTGAAATATCCTGCATCTTGTTTTCCAGGCTGCTGCTCATTTCAATAGAAGCAGTGCAAGAATCACTTCCACCTCTGCCAGTGGCTACTGTTAATCTATTAGTCCTTGTATCCCCCCAAACTAGCAGTTTTCCGACCCACCTATCACTGCCTCGACAGCATCAGCAAATATTCTTGCACCCTTTCTATTTAAGTGTATCCCATCCCTGTAGAAGCAGTCTCTCCTGTTAACAAGTACAGACCAGGCTGAATAAAATTCTACCCCTTGAGCCTTGCACAATCTTTCCAGGACCGAATTGATCGACAAGGCTCTCATCATATACTCCCTCCTATCGTGTCTGGGCAGAATTGCAGACAATTTCAAATTCAGCCCTGCTTCACGGCTTTTTTTCAACAGTGACCTGTACTTATTAAGTAATTCCACCGGTCTCCTACTCTTAATATCATTAGTTCCAAAGTGTACAACTATATCACCTTTTGTGCCCTTAAAAGATGATATCTGTTCTACAAAGTCATCGACCTTTGCCCCTGGCAGACATACCCTGGTCCTGTTCCACCTATCCTTTTTACAAAGCATGTTCCCCGTTTCCCTGACAATAGAGTCACCAACAGCTACTAGTTCCTGTGGGACCAGCGCATTCTGCCTAGGGGGCTGCCTCTGTGTTGCATGATGATCATGTGCAAGCTCTGGCGTTGATGTGGGCAGCTGAGAGCTTGATGGGCCCCTCAATTTATTCCCTTCGAGGGCATCCACCCTGACCTTCAAGGTCTCATATAGGCCCATAACAACGCCGAGTTGTCTCCTGATTTCCTTACACTCCTTACATCGTGCACACACACAAAGACATCCCCCTTGGTAGTATCATGTCCCGTACCCGATTGCTCTGCAAACATCAAGCAAACAGTGCATTTTAAAAGGCTGTGAATCAGAGAGCAACTGCCCCCCGCAGCTCTCCCCTGAGCCACAGCACTCCCATTAACTTGAGCCTTTTGCTTTGGTGCTCTGGTCTGAGTCATGATTCAACTAATTTCAATAAAATTTGAATTTCAGAACAAAATGAAAACCTTAAATTTGTATCCTAACACGTTATAACGCTATATTTATAACTAGTTATAACGCTATTTATAAATAGTTAGAACGCTATATTTATTTTTCAGTATCGAGTGTTATCTACGAGTTCCCTTTATATAATTCTCGTATCAAGTTATGTATTAATTATTTGTTACCTTTGTACTCTAAGTCGTTATATATATATAGTTAAAAGTACAATTTAATCGGCAATGAAGTTTAGCAAGATTAATAGATTTACTGATTAACTGACAATATTATATTATGCACTATACTATTTTAAGTTTATGCTATCGCGTAACAATGGCGGGTGAATTACGATTTGTAACACGTGGATTTGATACCGTTACCGATACTAAGAATACCTACAAAATCTCTATCTAAGTTAAACTTTAAATTAAGTATCGTAAATAGGAATATAAGCTACTCTAGAAAATAAGTTAATATGCCAATATAAGCTAATAAACAGAAAATAAATCAGAAAAAAACTTCTCTTTCCCGCGAGCTTCTACCAAGCTGCGACCGCACTGGATACTCTCGAAACCAAAAAGTAATTGAAAATTTGGAGTCATATACTTATCTGGGACAAGTCATTAGTTGTAATAGTGATAAATGGCTGGAAGTCAAGAGAAGAATAATTTTGGATGGACAGCAATCAGGAAATATAGTCACATACTGAAGAGCAATATCCCAGTTTGTCTGAAATGTAAAACAATGAACCAGTGTATACTCCCCACCATAACTTATGGAAGTGAAACTTCGGCACTCACCAAAAGAATGGAAGAGAAGCTGAGAACTGCACAGCGAAGAATGAAAAGAATTATATTGGTAATCAGACTGTTAGATAAGAAGAGAAACACATGGATTAGGCAGCAGTAAAGAACTCAAGTAAAGGACATTCTTATCAAAACTAAAGAACTAAAATGGTCTTGGACAGGACACATAGCTCGAAGACATGATGACAGATGGACTAAGAAAATAACAGAATGGTACCCAAGAGGAGCTAGAAGAAAACCTGGAAGACAAAGGCGGAGAGGGATAGATGAAATTCATGAGTTTTTGGGTAGTAAATGTATGGCCAGTGCTCACAACAGAAGGAACTGGAAAGTTGCTGGAGAGGCTTTAATCCTGCAGTGGATTGAAAATGGTTGATGACAATGGCTTCAATATTTGGTCGACACGTTTGAAATATTTGGTTGACACGTTTGGTCAATATTTGGTTGACACGTTTGGTCAATATTTGTTCGATTGTATCAAATCACAACAAATGTCATTCTTTGATAATACCAACATGGAAATTAATTTGGCTAAAGACGACAAAAGCGAAGCGATTCGATTGAAGAAAGTTTTATGTTCATGCTCTCTATTTTTTTTATGGAATCAATGTTTGGAAGAGGTTAGCGCAATCCAAGTTGATATATTAATTATCCATTTGTTGAATTGTATGATGTCACAATCATGATTGCAACAATACTAGTATTTGTATTGTTGCAATCCACATTTTTTTTTTTTTTTTTTTTTTTTTTTTTTTTTTATGAGAACCCCAAACACGAGAGGTATTAGAACCTATAGTACTTAGTACCGTGCTTGGGTTGGAGGTTGAGAAGACGAAAGAAGATATTTGTTGATATTGGACTTGAACTTCTGTAGATTGTAATTTTCAGGAAATACGTATGAAGGAAGGTTTTTCCAGAAAACGGCAGTTGAATGAATAAATGAGGAAGATGAAAAGTTGGTTCTGTGGGTTTGAAGTTGGACAGTAAATGGATGTTGGCTGGTGGCAGCACGTGTTTGGACTGTTTTGAAAGAGAGAGCAAGAATTATAGCAGCCAACCTTCAATATCTTGTTGGCCTCATTCTTGTAATGCCAAACAATACGAGGTTGGGAATAGCCATGAGATAAAGGTTCCATTGGAGAAGAGACAATCACCAAGTTGTGATCTGAAGTGCCTAAAGGACCTCTCACTTCAACCTTGTACTTAGAAGGGTTGTTTGTGAGAAAAAGATCAAGCGTATTGGCTGTATGATTAGGATTGTCCGGTATTCTTGTAGGTAAATGAACAATCTGTGCTAGGTCATTAGTAATTGCAAAAGACTCAGCATCTCGACCTGCTAGGTCGGTGTGACTAGAAAACGGAAGCCAGCTGGAGTGGTGAACGTTAAAATCACCAAGGAAAATTACCTCACTGTTAGGAAAGTTGGACTGGAGAAAGTCAAGTTGCAAAGAGAGGAAGTCAAAGAGCTCCAAGTGATTAGTGGAGTTGGGAGAACGGTAGAGACAACAGATGAATTTTACACAATGAGGTAGAGAGATTTTAAGCCAGAGAAGATCAAAGAGAGGAGATTCCAAATTGCTAAGTCTCTGACAGGGAATATCAGAACGGACATATGCACAAGTACCACCTTTGAGGTGAAAGGAATCATACAGCAAATAATTTGGACATCTGAGAGGAGCAGTAGTTGAATCAACTGATAACTGAGATTCAGTCAGAAAAGTACATGGGGTTTGGAAGACTGCAAGTGGAAATGGACATCGTTGAGATTGGAATTGAGACCACGTATATTTGTGAAATGAATTAGGAAGTCCTTGGGAGGTTTAGATCTTTTCGCAGATAAGCTTGCTCTATTATTTTGACAATTCATGGTGTATTCAATAGTAAGAAAAAGTGGGTGGGACATGCTGTATGAAGTAATGAAATGTTTGGATATGGCGTACACGTGGTAAGAATATACCCAGATCCTTGACATAACGTGGCCTCGACAATGCTCCCCGCGTACACACTACTCGGACTCCCTCCCGTCACTATCTGGCAGAGTAGAGGTAGCAAGATTATACACTAGCTGATCCGGAAGCCTCCTAGAGAGTTACCAATAGGTTTGGTCCGGTGTACTATCTAGCGGCCGGCCTGCGAACACCGTTTTAGAGCTGTACCCTCGAAATGTAAGGAATATTGGATCTCGCCACGACATTCATCATAACCTCAAAAATCATCAATCATACTGCATGATGGAAGAGATAGGGAAGGGTTGGCCGGAACTTAGCTCTAGAGACTAAACATGGGTTCCACCACTTCAAGCCTCCAATAAGCAAAGTGGTGGTATTTTACCGGTTGATGAGAGTCATCTACCACCTAGTACTGCCTGGTAACATAGAGGGGCGGCGTTCCTCCATGTGGTGTGGGCGCCACACCTCGACCCCTGCTTACGTTGGTTCACAGCTGGGTGGTCACCCACCATGTACTTGTGCATGAAGGTTATACCCAGGATTACTAACAGTCCTACCATCGTGAAGGTGCAAGCAGACGATTTGGCTGTCATAGACCGTCCGGACTTCGCGCCGAAATTGGGTCCACTTGACTTGTGTGTCACCCGAATATCAGTTCCATCAGCGTTTTAGACTCCCAGGTAGCAAGAACAGCTTGTCTGGCATATCTGAGAGAATGTCTGAGACAACCTCAAGGACCAGATATTGAAGGTTGGCTCGTTACATTCCATTGTTAGACTAAAAGCAAAAAAATACGCAAGCCGAGCTATCTAGTAGTTGTTGGCGACTCTATTGTCAGGGAAACGGGGAACATGCTTTGTAAAAAGGATAGGTGGAACAGGACCAGAGTATGTCTGCCAGGGGCAAAGGCTGATGACGTTGTAGAGTGGATATCATCTTTTAAGGACACAAAAGGTGATATAGTTGTACACATTGGCACTAATCATATTAAGAGCGGAAGACCGGCAGAATTACTTAACAAGTACAGGTCACTGTTGAAAAAAAGCCATGAATTAGGGTTGAATTTGAAAGTGTCTGCAATTCTGCCCAGACACGATAGGAGGGAGTATATGATGAGAGCCTTGTCGATCAATTCGGCCCTGGAAAGATTGTGCAAGGCTCAAGGGGCAGAATTTTTTTCAGCCTGGTCTGTACTTGTTAACAGGAGAGACTGCTTCTACAGGGATGGGATACACGTAAATAGAAAGGGTGCAAGAATATTTGCTGATGCTATTGAGGCAATGTTAGGTGGGTCGGAAAACTGCTAGCTTGGGGGGATACAAGGACTAATAGATTAACAGTAGCCACTGGCAGAGGTGAAAGTGATTCTTGCACTGCTTCTATTGGAATGAGCAGCAGCCCGGAAAACAAGATGCAGGATATTTCAGAGACTGCTGGGAGTCATTGCGATACAAGTAAACACATGGGTTGTGTTAGGGTAGCTAAGAATAGGAAGAGGTGCATGTATACTTGCGTGTACACCAATTCTAGGAGTTTAGTAAATAAATTTGATGAATTTGAGGTATTGCTCAAAACATCAAAGGCAGATATTGTTGGGATATCAGAGAAGTGGTGTCACACAGATATAAGGAATGCAGAACTGGAATTTAGGGAGTACAATGTGTACAGAAAGGATAGACAGGATAGGAAGGTAGGAGGGGTTATGCTATTAGTTAAGATACACATAAAATTCAAGGAAGTGAAGCCAGTCGACATCGCTGGACAGTGCAGTCTCGAGTCAGTTTGGTGTGACATAAGCATTAGGAGATCAAAATTGAGAGTAGGAGTGTGCTATAGGCCTAATGACTCTGATGAGTATAATAAGAAACTCTACAGGGAAATAGAGTGGACCAATAAATCAGAGAGTCTTATAATGGGGGATTTTAATTTCCCAGATATTGACTGGAATTTGTGGGTTGGTCACTCACACACTAGCAAGACTTTTGTGGATTTATTGGATGACTGTTTTCTCATCAGCATGTTCAGATGGCAACCAGAGGAACTAATATTCTTGATCTGATTATCAGTAGTGATTCTTCATGCATTAAGAATCTGCAGATAAAGAAACCACTAGGTGGCAGTGATCACAGTGTGCTGAAGTGGGATTTACTCAAAGAGCTAACTATCATCAGGGGTAAATGGAAGGGTTTTTGCTTTCGGACGGTATTTAAATTCTATACAGTGGGACCAACTGATGATGTTACCAACAGCAAATTCAAAATGGAAGCACTCAAAGAACTTATCTTGGAAGCTACTAGGCTTTACAGATATTGTATAGCCAATATTTTACCAACTAAGAAATATTGTTCAAGGTTAAGGCCTAAATGGATGTCAGATGAACTAATGAGACATATGACAGAGAACAAAAATGCATGGGATACATATAAATTAACATGTGACACAGATGCCTATGATAGATATAAGCTGATCTGTAACCAAGTTACAAAGGAGGTTAGGCAGGCGAAGGCAGATTACGAGAAATCTTTGGCAAAGGATGCAAAGAAAAACAGCAAAGAGTTCTTTACTTATGTAAACTCTAGAAGGAAGGGGATGAATTAGATTGGTCCACTTGATATCGGTGGTTCAACTATTGATGATCCTGCTCAGGTAGCTAACAAACTAAATGAATATTTTGCATCGACATTCACACATGAGGAGTTATTCAGCAAGGGGAATGCCAGAGTGTATTCAACTCTGACAGTAAGCTAGATAATCTTGTAATAACTGAGAGTAAAGTGGAGGAGAAATTGTTGAAGATAAACACAAGAAAGGCACCTGAGGTGGATGGGATCTATCCAGTTATATTAAAGGAGGCAGCAAAGGAAGTAAGCAAACCCTTAGCCATAATTATGAGAGCTTCCTTGGACTCAGGGGAGGTACCCATAGACTGGAGATGTCCAAATGTGACCCAATTCACAAAGGAGGATCAAAGGCTGACACAAGTAATTATAGACGTGTGAGTTTAACTTCTGTTCCAGGAAAATTAATGGAGGCATTGGTTAAAGGAGCACTGCAAGATCATCTAGACAAGACTTCAGTTATAGCTTGGACACAGCATGGTTTTGTTAAGGGAAAGTCTTGCCTGACCAATTTGATTGGATACTATGATGCAGTCACAAAAGAACTGGATGCAAGGAATAACTTTGTTATTATATATTTTGATCTTAGAAAGGCTTTTGATACTGTTGCACATGGAAGACTACTGCAAATTGGAGCAGTGTGGCATTGGAGGCAAATTGCTGCTATGGATAAAGGGGTGGTTGAGGGGGGGAAGACAGAGAGTGGTAATCAGTGGACACTGCTCATCGTGGACTAATGTTATTAGTGGAGTCCCTCAGGGTTCATTGTTGAGTCCATTATTGTTTTCTGTATTTATAAATGATACTGATGATGGTATATCAAGCTTAATGTCCAAGTTTGCAGACGATACAAAGTTTGGCAGGGTTGTTAAGGACACTACATGCTATGCTGCTGCTGCTGCAACAGGATCTGGAAAGGTTGAGCAGATGGGCTGACAGGTGGCAAATGAAGTTTAACATTGACAAATGTAAAGTACTACATAGGGCAAACAGCAACCCCAGAGCAATGTATCAACTCTGTGGTACTACACTGACAGTGGTAGAGAATGAAAAGAACCTGGGGGTAATTGTGCAGGCAGATATGAAGTTTTCTGAGCAGTGCAGACGGTCTGCAAGAGTAGGTCATGGTGTCTTGTCAATGATATACAGGAATTTTTCTAGCAGGGATAAGGAGATGATTATTCCCTTGTATAAGGCAATGGTCAGGCCACTCCTTGAGTACTGTATACAGGTCTGGAGGCCTCATTTCAAGAAGGATGTAGAGCTGCTGGTACGAGTACAGAGAAGGTCAACAAGATTAGTGAATGGAACAATGGGTTGTTCTTACGAAAAAAGGCTTAAGTTTTGCAAATTACAGTGTCTGGAGACTAGGCACCGGCAAGGTGATCTGATAGAGGTGTATAAAGCCTTGAATCATTTGAGTGTGCTCAATGCTGATGGGATTCTTACTCTTGCTCAGAATAATCACCTGAGAGGGCATAAATTCAGATTGAGGAAAGACAGGTGTAGGATTGATGCACGTAAATTTGCCTTTAGCCAGCGGGTAGTTGGTTGGTGAAACAGACTTCCATCTTTTGTTGTGGAAGTTGATAGCCGAAATAAATTTAAGGCTCAGCTGGACAGGTATTTTGAACGAACGGAGGGGTGAAATGGAAGTGGTTTTTTTTTTTTTGTTTTTTTGTTTTTGTTTTTTTTTTGGCTGATGCTGCATAAGCTTGCTTTCTTGCATTAAATGCCTCTACTAATGCTAATGCTGATGCTAAAAATTCTCATTACACATGTTAAAAATTTGTTACCTTTTTATAATATCAATAAAGCCTGTGTACTAATTTTAGTCATTTTTTTCCCAATATCATGACAGTTGTCTTGTTTGTTTCTACTTATTTTTGGCATCTAGGCTGGAAAAAGTTTGTCATCAATAGGATATGTTTTAGGCCCATTCCAGATATGTTAGTTTCTGTGATGGAACTATTTAAATTTATTGAGCAGAGGACAGATTTATGGGGATTAAATATACAGTTATTGGGATTAAATGTAACGATAGTGCATCAGACAATAGCAGAGATTTACAAGACAAGTAAAATTAGATGAGCTATCTTCTGACTACAATCGGATTATTTTTCAATAGATATGTAAGGAGGTAAGATCAGGAACAGAAATATAAATTAACTCTAGAATATTATTTTGGTTCTAAGAAGCACCAATTTTTATTTATTTTTTTAATTTTGGAAATAAAATAAAATTCTCCCATACATCTTTCTACAGCAATATTCACCAAATGTTGATACAGCATTTTGTTTTTATTTTGATTTACTAGATTTATGATAGTTTAGACATTTTTATGGTGCCTGACAGATGGCACATGAGCAAATATTTTTTTATTTTTGGAATTAAATGGAGTTTACAAATGCACCTTTTTCAGCAAATGTAATATATCTGCACCAATGGTATATTATAATTTGGTTGTTTTTATTCACTGTGTGCATTTTTCTGAAAACTGTTTGGTGGATGAAAAGCTGAAATTGAGGGATGTGGGGTGCACATAACAGAAAATAAGCAGAAAAATGACATGGCATAAAAGGCTTCAAAAGATAAAAAAGTAGATTAAATTATAATTAATAAAACACCATTTTGAATTCAGCTAAAAAATTTTACAATGTCTTATTTTTTCTAATGTTGACTGTCTTATTGTTGGAGTAAACAAGAGGAAAGCTCATCACAGGGGACAAATTTTTTAAATAAACTAAATTTGTATCAGCTGGTTAGAGTAAACACTATGGGAAATAACATTTTAGGCCTGATCATAGGAGTGATAATACAGGAACCATCTGCAGAAAGCCATCATGCAGTTCTAAGTTGGAAGATGAAGAACGAGGCTGTTTTCGTTAAAGATAAAAGGCGTGGGTTTTAATAGTAATAATAGTAATAGAGGCATGTGATGCAAGAAAGCAAGCGTATGAGCTTATGTATCATCAGCCAAAAAAAATTCACGCAACCATTCCCTCTAAAGGTTTGTCCAGTTCCTCCTTGAAGTTATTTAAACTATCAATTTCCACAATGACAGATGGAAGTTTGTTCCAGCAATTAACCACCAGCTTGCAGAAGGCAAATTTCTGCCATCTATTCTATAACTCTCTTTCCTCATTTCTGCCATCTATTCTATAACTCTCTTTCCTCAATTTGAATTTATGCTCCCTTAGGTTCGTGATCTGAGCAGGAGAAGAATCCAAACGGAATTCGGCAAGCTCAACCCATTCAAAGCCTTATATACCTCAATCAGATCACCTCGCATGTGCCTAGTCTCCAGCTGCTGCAATCTGCAGAACTTAAGCCTCTCTTGGTGAGAGGACCCCCTTCATTCCCCTCACAAATCTTGTTGCCCTTCTCTGTACACGTTCAAGCAACTCTACATCCTTCCTAAAATGAGGGATGTAGAGTTGCTTGAGTGTGAAAGGAAACTTATCTTTAAAGCAATAGTCACAGAAGCCATGAATGCACACATACCAATAAGAATATAGAGCATGAGGAGGATACTAAGGTGAATGAGTACAAAGATGGTAAGTCTAATACAGTCAGTCCTCGTATAACACGTGTTTACACTACACGAATTCGATCATACAAGATTTATAAATAGGGGACCGATATCTTATATTAGCATTAGCATTAGCATTAGTAGAGGCATTTGATGCAAGAAAGCAAGCTTATGCAGCATCAGCCAAAAAAAAAAAAAATAAATAAAAAATAACCACTTCCACTTCACCCCTCTGTTCATTCGAAATACCTGTCCAGCTGAGCCTTAAATTTATTTAGGCTATCAACTTCCACGACAAGGGATGGAAGTCTGCTCCACCAACCAACCACCCGCTGGCTAAAGGCAAATTTCCGCATGTCCATTCTACATCTGTCTTTCCTCAATTTGAATTTATGCCCTCTCAGGTGATTATTCTGAGCAAGAGGAAGAATCCCATCAGCATTGAGCATGCTCAAACCATTCAAGGCTTTATACACCTCTATCAGATCACCTCGCCGGTGCCTAGTCTCCAGACACTGTAATTTGCAAAACTTAAGCCTTTCTTTGTAAGAACACCCCTTTGTTCCATTCACTAATCTTGTTGCCCTTCTCATATAACACGAACTGAATCCGCTTATGCATGATTCGCCTTTGTGTTTACAAGAAATGGCAGTCGAATGCAGAATCGCCCCAACCGAACGCAACACGATAGGAATGAAGAGAAGATTCTGAAAATATATTTGTTTTTTATATCAGTGAAGGGGAAACACATTTCACCATAATAATGTAAAAACCAACACAATTCCAGCTATCGGTATAATCACAAATGCAATTAGATCAAGTTTAATACCAGTTAGTAACAGTTTGTTCAGTTGCTACACGCGCACAGCTTTGTTTATGTGTATCATGCATGCCTCCTCATTTTAAAATACTTAAAAGGTGTGAAAAGGAAGCACCCTGGTGAAGACACTGCAGATTCAGAGAGAAAAAGAAAAGCAATACCGATAAACAGAGGCGGACTGGATCAAACATTCTTACCCGGGAAAATTTGTAGTGGCCTCATACTATGGTTTATGGCCAAAATCACACAGGCCTCTGCCCCACAGGGGTTTCCCCGGTTAGGCTTATGGCCAGTCCGCCTCTGTCGAGAGAGAAAAAATATGAAACGCTTTGAGCGAAATGAAAGACCATATGATATTGCACGTGCTACAGACCTAAGTGAGGAAACGCCGAGAATTACAAAGAATGCAGAGAAAATAAAAACAACTTTCATAGCAGGAACAACTCAAAGTGTAATTAAAATCCATTAGATTAAGACACAAAGAATTGGAAGAGATGAAACGGCTGTCATCTGTTTGCATAGAAAATCAAACAAAAAACAAGTTTGCTTACAATAGAAGCAAAAGCATTGGAATATTTTATTACGTAATAGTCGTAATAAAATACATAAGTATTATATTATGATTATTTATTGTGTTTGGTAATGTTTTGGTTACAAATGTGTGTTCAATGTTGGGTGGTCGGCACCTAACCCTATTTTTCCCATAGGGCCTGTTGTTTATATTGCACGATTTTGCATTGCACGAGGGTTTCTAGGAACACAACTATCGTGCTATACGAGGACTGACCGTATACAGAAAAATGGCATTGTAAAGTTAGAGAGCAATGAAAAATATTGAAGTCTCTAATATCTACAATAGCTGTAATAGTACCATTGAAGAGGTTTGTCACTCTAGATGTTTTTTATACAGTAGAAGCTCTCTTAACCAACATTGCTTAACTGACTCACTGGATGAACAGAGTCTCTTCCTCCTCCCCCACTTTAAAGCAATATGTCTGATGCCCACACACTGCAATGTGCCATTGCACAGGTCTGGTACATGTGGTACACCAAGCCCACCTGTTAAGTTTTTGCTTTTGTGCCAAACCGTGCTTGTACTAGTAAAATTATTTGTCCTTGAGGTTGTCACAGACATTCTCTCAAATATGCCAGACAAGCTGTACTTGCTACCTGGGAGTCTAAAGTGCTGATGGAACTGATATTCAGGTGACACTCAAGTCAAATGGACTCGATTTCGGCGAAGTCCGGACGGTCTGTGACAGCCAAATCCTCTGCTTGCACCTTCACGATGGTGGGACTGTTAGTAATCCTGGGTATAACCTCCATGCACAAGTACGTGGTGGGTAACCACCCAGGTGTGAACCAACGTAAGCAGGGGTCGAGGTGTGGCGCCCACACCACATGGAGGAATGCTGCCCCTCTATGTTACCAGGCAGTACTAGGTGGTAGATGACTCTCATCAACCAGTGCAATACCACCACTTTGCTTATTGAAGTGGTGGAACCCATGTTTGGTCTCTAGAACTAAGTTCCGGTCAACCATTCCCCATCTCTTCCACCATGCAGCATGATTGATGACTTTTGAGGTTATAATGAACATCGTGACAAGATCCAATATTCCTTACAATTCGAGGGTACAGCTCTAAAACGGTATTCGCAGGCCAGCCACTAGTTAGTACACTGGACCGAACCTATCGGTAACTCTATAGGAGGCTTCCGGATCAGCTAGTGTATAATCTTGCTACTTCTACTCTGCCAGATAGTGACTGGAGGGAGTCCGAGTAGTATGTATGCAGGAGGCATTGTCGACGCCATGTTATGTCAAGGATCTGGGTATATTCTTACCATGTGTACGCCATATCCAAAAATTTCATTACTTCCTACAGGATGTTCCACCCACTTTTTCTTACTATTGAATACACCATGAATTGTCAAACTAACAGAGCAAGCTTATCTGTGAAAAGATCTAAACCTCCCAAACACTTCATAATTCATTTCACAAATATACGTGGTCTCAATTCTAATCTCAACGATGTCCATTTCCACTTGCAGTCTGCCAAACCCCATGTACTTTTTCTGACAGAATCTCAGTTATCGGTTGATTCAGCTACTGCTCATCTCAGATGCCCAAATTATTCGCTGTATGATTCCTTTTGCCTCAAACGTGGTACTTGTGCATATGTCCATTCTGATATTCCCTGTCAGAGACTTGTCAATTACGAATCTCCTCTCTTTGATCTTCTCTGGCTTAAAATCTCTCTACCTCATTGTGACAAATTCATCTGTTGTCTCTACCGTTCTCCCAACTCCACTAATCACTTTGAGCTCTTTGACTTCTTCTCTTTGCAACTTGACTTTCTCCAGTCCAGCTTTCCTAACAGTGAGGTAATTTTCCTTGGTGATTTTAATTATACAAGAAGCAAGGTTTTTACTCTTTGACTGTTCTAATTCTTCAGTTTCATTTTCTGCCTACACCAAAGCTTGCAACAATTGTAAAGCAGTTATTAATCAGTCCAAACTAGAGTTTGAACAGGCTAAGAGTAAAAAACTTGCTTCTTGCCCTAATGGTAGCTGAGCATTCTGGGCTCTTGCCAAAGCTATTAGCCACAACTTTTGCCCATCTCTGCTCCCACCTCTGCCCAAACCAGACGGTTCTGTTGTCATTTCAGCCAAGGATAAAGCTGACCTGCTAGCATCCCATTTTTCTTCCAACTCATGTATTAATGATCTTGGTAAAACACCTCCCACCATTCCCAACACGCTCCATTCAATGCCTCCTGTGGTCTTCCGTCAAATGGATGTCAGAAGGATTTTGACGAATTTTGATGCTAAGAAAGCTCCAGGTTCTGATGGTATTTCTCCGCTTGTTCTCAAAACCTGTGTTCCTGAACTTACTCCTATTCTTTGCCGCCTTTTTTCACTTTCTTATTCCAAAGGTGTTTTTCCTTCTGCTTGGAAATTTGCTCATATCCAGTCAGTTCCTAAAAAGACTGACAAATCCCTCCCATCCAATTATCGTCCCATTGCAATTACTTCTACTCTTTCTAAAGTAATGGAGAAATCAATTAACCGCCAACTTTTAAACTACCTAGAAACCTTCCATCTGATCAACGAGTGGCAGTATGGATTCTGTCAGTGTTGATCCGCTGGTGATATTCTGGCTTATGTTACCCATTTATGGACTAATTCAATGGAAAGGTTTGGTGAAACACAAGTAGTTGCTCTTGACATCTCAAAGGCTTTTGATCGTGTTTGGTATAAAGATCTTCTAAACAAGCTTCCATCTTATGGTTTGCCAACTGTTTTTTTGTATTGGTTATCCAGTTTTGTCTCTGATCGCTCACTGAGAGTGATGGCTCTCTGTCTTCTAACTTCTCCACTAATGCCGGTGTCCTCCAAGGTTCAGTTCTTTTCCTCTTGTATATTAATGACCTTCTTCCATTGAATGGAAATCCTATCCATAGTTTTTCCGATGATAGCACATTGCATTCCACTTTCCATTTTGAGAAACCTTGCCCTGCTCAATCAGCTTCAAATTCTCGAAAATCTGCGACCAATTCCTTAAATGCCGATCTTCGGGTAATTCTCCAGTGGGGCAAATACAACTTAGTTGATATCGACCCAACTAAAACTCAGTCTTGTCTTATATCTCGCAAAAAGGATTCTTCTGCTCCTATGCTTATCTTTGGTGATACTCCAATTTCTAGACAAAATGATATATCTCTTTTGGGAATTACCCTGACTTCTAATCTCTCTTGGCACAAGCACATTATAAATATTGCTTCCTCTGCATCTAAAAAACTTGGTTTTCTCTTTCGCTCTCGGCGTTACTTTTCTTCCAAACAGCTGCTCACTCTGTATAAATCGCAAATCTGCCCTGCCGTGGAACACTGTTCACACATCTGGTGTGGTGCCCCCAAAACCTCTCTCAGGCTTCTTGATTCTCTTCAGAAGAGGACAGTTAGGTTATTTAATGATTCATCTCTAATAGATTCTCTCCACTCGCTGTCTCATAGACTTACTGTTTCTGCTGCATGCCTCTTCTACAGATACTTCCATGGGCACTGTTCTTCTGAATTGGCTTCTATAATTCCCACTCTCTCTCTCTTTCAAAACAGTCCGAACACGTGCAGCCACCAGCCAACATCCATTTACTGTCCAACTTCAAACTCACAGAACCAACTTTTCATTTTCCTTGTTTATTCACTCAACTGCCGTTTTCTGGAACAACCCTCCTTCGTATGTATTTCCTGAAAATTACAGTCTACAGAAGTTCAAGTCCAATGTAGTAGTAGTAGTAGTAGTAGTAGTAGTAGAAGTGGCATTTGATGCAAGAAAGCAAGTGTATGAGCTTATGCAGCATCAGCCAAAAAAAAAAATCACACCATTCCCTCCAAATGCCTGTCCAGTTCCTCCTTAAATTTATTCAACCTATCAACTTCCACAACGACAGATGGAAGTTTGTTCCAGCAATTAACCACCCGCTGGCTAAAGGCAAATTTCCGCACATGTAATCTACATCTGTGTTTCTTAATTTGAATTTATGCCCCCTTAGGTTCGTAATCTGAACACGTGGAAGGGATCCCATCAGAATTCAGCATGCTCAACCCATTCAAGGCCTTATACACCTCAATCAGATCACCGCGCAGGTGCCTAGTCTCCAGCCACTGCAATTTGCAGAACTTAAGCCTCTCTTGGTAAGAGGATCCCTTCATTCCCCTCACCAATCTTGTTGCCCTCCCTCTGTACATGCTCAAGTAAATCTACATCCTTCCATAAAATGAGGCCTCCAGACCTGTACGCAGTACTCAAGGCGTGGCCTGACCATTGCCTTATACAGAGGGATAATCACCTCCTTTTCCCTGCTAGCAAAATTCCTATATATCATTGACAAAACCCCATATAATTACAGTAAATAATTTATAAAATATTATGTAAATTAGTGAAATATGGGTGAGAAAAGAAAAAGTTGTTATTTTTATGAAAACTAAGTTTGCTACTCTGTAAATATTTGATAAAGGTGAGTTTCTAAAAATATTTCTGTTAAATTAAATGTAGGCAATGTGTATGACAAGTGTAAAATTCTAAGGGAAAAAAATCATAAAAAATCTAGAAGAATTCTTCACTGGGAAGGGGGAAAAGTTGTACAGGTGTACAACCTGTGCAATCAAGAAATTCATATTTTTATTATTATCATTTCCAATTATTACAATGTTTTATTATTAGTTTTTATCATATCCACTTAAAGATACTATCAAAAAATAAAATTATTCTTGCAGGAATGGAATCCTTTATCCCACAATCCACTTAAAATCTCGTCCTTTATCTAAACCTTGGTTTTCCAATAAATGTGCTAAGGCTGTTCAAGAGAAGAATGTTGCATATCGTAATTAGCTTGTTTCTAATTCTTCAGTTTCATTTTCTGCCTGCACCAAAGCTCGCAACAATTGTAAAGCAGTTATTAATCAGTCCAAACTAGAGTTTGAACAGGCTAAGAGTAGAAAACTTGCTTCTTGCCCTAATGGTAGCTGAGCATTCTGGTCTCTTGCCAAAGCTACTGGCCACTCTCAGGCTTCTTGATTCCATTCAGAAGAGGGCAGTTAGGTTAATTTATGATTCATCTCTAACAGAGTCTCTCCACTCGCTTTCTCATAGATGTACTGTTTCTACTGCATGCCTCTTCTACAGATACTTCCATGGGCACTGTTCTTCTGAATTGGCTTCTATAATTCCTGCTCTCTCTTTCAAAACAGTCCAAACACACGCTGCCACCATCCATCATCCATTTACTGTCCAACTTCAAACTCACAGAACCAACTTTTCATCTTCCTCATTTATTCATCCGACTGCCGTTTTCTGGAACAACCTTCCTTCATAGGTATTTCCTGAAAATTACAATCTACAGAAGTTCAAGTCCAATGTCAACAAATATCTTCTTTCGTCTTCTCAACCTCCAACCCAAGCACGGTACTAAGTACTATAGGTTCTAATACCTCTCGTGTTTGGGGTTCACATAAAAAAAAAATAAATAAATAAAGGTTTTATAAGATAAAATAGAAGTTAATTTGTTGTATGTGTAATAATGAATAAATTAATATAGCAGATATAAACTAGTCACTGTAGCTAAGAAGACAACCATGAGAGTACATTTGTATCTGTTTGAATTGACTGTGGTTCAAGCTCACGTGACTGCTAAATATAGTATGTTCTGGTATTCTCTCTATTTTTTGTGTCAACTTATCTATTTACATACTTATTTTATTTACATACTGCCTTACAATAAGAATTTCTGATTGTACCCCTTGTCTGAGATTTCAGGCTACCTTTTATCTGCCTATATATAGTCATAATATTTGCTTCTTCAGTTGTCATTGTTATTTGGTTTTTTTAGGAGCATTAGCAACTAAGGCCATATTGCTCCAACTTCTTCAGTGATCCCATAGGATACTGCATCTATCATCTTTAGTTCTGTGACATTAGATCCCTCCACCATTGATCTTAAGCCTCCTAAGTGATACTATCACTTAGGAATTTGAAGAATCAGGGCTAATCCTTTTTTAATGTATAGATATCTTTCTTCCATGCTCCATGGTATTTCTGAATAATATACAGGAAATGTAAGAAATGTACTTGAATGTAAGAAAATTACATCTGAAATTTATACAATACCAAATTCTTAATTTGGACTTCCAATCATGCTATTTCCTAGAAATTAACTTTACTTCTCTTTTCCATGTACATATTCTATTACTAATGAGACCAGGGCCTCACTCACGTTACAAAATGCAATAAGAGATACCATGAACATAATACTCCTTGAAATAGAAAGAAATATGATGCTTCATGGTATTTCTGGAAAATATACAGGAAATGTAAGAAATGTACTTGAATGTAAGAAAATTACATCTAAGATTTATACAATACCAAATTCTTAATTTGGACTTCCAATCATGCTATTTCCTGGAAATTAACTTTACTTATATTCTATTACTAATGAGGCCAGGGCCTCGCACATGTTAAAAAAGGCAATAAGAGATACCATGAACAGAGAAATGAAACTGAAAATATGTACCAGTTGAGTCCAAGGAGCAGCGCTTGTTCTGGAGCTGCTCTTGAGCACCTAGAAGCAGCTCCAGAACGGGCATTTGGAAAGTTGAAATCAACAACCATCAAAATTAATGAGTCACATTAAAACGAAAGGATATCTGTTCTAGGCAAAGGTAAAAAGACTTAAGTATATATTCTGATACCCAAAAGGGTATCAGAATATAATATCAGGGCTTGACAGTACTATTGGTCCAGATGATAGATATTAAGAAATAGACAATTGTTTGATCACTGAAAATGAAAAAATGAATTGATAAAAAAAAAAAAAAAAAATCCTTGAATGTAGGAGAGGCACAAGGAGCTTATGGAATTTATCCAATTGTACAAAGGATAAGAGGAAGATACCTACATCCTCCATAGTTACAGGGGAGGAAAGAAAAAATTGGTAAGGTAATTTTTTTTTATATCATAATATAAACAACACCACATATCTAACGACAGAGGTATTAATGGTTCTGGAAAAAATTGTAAAAAGGAAAACCCCCATTTTTACATTTTTTTTTTTTTTTGATGCAATATATCCTCTTCTAAATCTATTTACATATTACTTGATTTAATTTAAATATTAATTTCTGGATTTGGATTACAGAGAATTTCTTCAATTTAAGCTTTTGTAAGTCTAAATAAGACAAATGAAATGTCTAAATAAGACAAATGTTACTGAAATGATCTCAAATTTTCAAGCTATTTTGAGCTACCATCTGTTATAAACTGTTTACAGTTATGTACTCCCCAGAGTCCGCATCTGAAAAATGTAGATTCGCATATGTACTTATAAGAGTGCTAAGACATTGAAAGGCTTGAGTATATTAAATAAAGCTTTATTAGCTTTATGATTATTAACCATCGGAATAAATTACCATGTAGAGCTGTACAGCTTACATAAATTTAAGGAAAAATTAGACAGATACCTGGATGTAACTAGGCAAATTGTTAAGAAATATGAAATTAAACCACGTGTGAATGCTAAGTATCAGGGTAGTTATCAAGATAGTTACAAGAGAACCACCACAATACAGGAACTTAGCAACTAGACAATATTTTGAAATGCAACTGAGTAATGTCAGCAGGCGAGAAAGCAAAATGTGAAGACTGGCACTAAAACAGCTGAGAAAGTTACATGCAACGCCACATGTGCTATTGGCTCCTTGTACATTTGGCAATTCATCCTCCTATATCTTCTCAATAATATCCTCAGCAATCCCTACCTCTCCTCTCAATAATAATATCCTCAACAATCCCTACCTCCCTCTCAATAATAATATCCTCAACAATATCCTCTATCTCCTCTCAATAATAATATCCTCAACAATATCCTCTATCTCCTCTCAATAATAATATCCTCAACAATATCCTCTATCTCCTCTCAATAATAATATCCTCAACAATATCCTCTATCTTCTCTCAATAATAATATCCTCGACAATATCCTGTATCTCCTCTCAATAATAACATTTTAGCAATATCCTCAACTTCTATCATTTTCGTGGTCTGAAACTTTCATCCAATTTAATGGTGCTGATAAAACAACTTCAGCAGCATGCACTGTCTTTTGATTGTCAAGTTTCTGTTGCAATTCATGAAACCACTTGCAAAAGCCACAAGCACTTTATATTTCAACATCATGACATAATTTTTTTTTTCTTTTTTGATGTGTAAACATCTTTGGCGACACCCACTAAATCTTGGACTGTAATAAAACCAATTTGGCACAATTTTATGAAATGGAAATTATGTTAAATGACGTCATTTCCAGAAATGGTGTCAGTTACTTTCCAGATAGGGTGTGACACTAACTCAGTTACTTTCCGTAAATGACGTCACTTCCGGAAAGTATATATTGATTACGAAATAAAAGAGCTTTTGTATTGTAAATATTTTATTGATCATTGAAAAATTTCAATAATTGCAGCTGGAAGACAAGATACAATGGATTTATGATAACTGAAGTAAGAGATGTATACTTGCGACTGCAACGTATCTAAAAACCTCTTAAAAACAGTGTAGACTGATTTACCTAACCTTGTAGTTGAGATTGAAGGATTAGTACTCATTGTGAGATCGAACATTTCTTGCAGGAAAGTAATTAACGTTTAGTTTCTTCCAATCTGAAGTTAATGTTGAAATTGTCGCTCACGATCATGGATATTTTATGTAAATCTTTCTTTAACAGTGCTGCAACCTGAATTGAGTATGGGAGCAAAGCAAAATGAATGAATTATATCCTGTATATAATGAATTATATATCCTGCATAGCACTGTTAGGAGAAATATAGACAACCGTCGTAAGTATCACTTGGCTGTTGGATAAAAAACATTCCACTGTACATATATCGCCAATGGACCAAATAGTGACTATTACTTGCTACATCAGCCAGTGTTGTAGCAAGTACCAGGTGGCTTCTTGACTCATGATCTTGATGCTGTTGAGAATGTTGATGGATGGTTTTCTCATGATTTCGAGACTGTCAAACTCCGGGTGCTCGTTCATGATTGTAATGATCTGTCACTGCAAATTTCTGATCCCTCGGTTCATCTTATTCACATACTCAACGACGTATGCAGCTCAAGCGCATTCTTCCATAATGAATTGGACGTTGGTGTTTAATTTCAAAATTTCACAGAAGAATGGATTGAACGGATTGTGCCACCTCTCACTCGGTTGACAATTGAAAAATACCTTGGGCTGATTTATGCCACCTCTGAGCACATCCAAGTAATAGTAATGGGAGTTTACATAGTTCGCTCTGAAGAAGGCATCAATGTCAGAGTAATCATTATCCTCTAGATGTTGCCACATCTTCTTGTAGTGAGTGGCATATTTTACTTTGCGTCTATCTGTCTTAGGCATGGGTATTAATATAGTACTCAAGTGACAAAGCATGAATGGTGCTTCAAATTGACACGTCTGTCGTTTATCTACCATTATTTTCTTGTAAAATGTGAATGTATGTTTGTGAGTTTGAAGCTTGATGCTCCTCAAAGCCGCGCTAGCGGAGACAGTCACTAACTTGTTGATCATTGTGATGCCATCTTCTTTGTTCTTGCTCAAAGGATCTTTGGGAACATTATAAAGCCACAGCAAAAAGTTGACCACGTAAAATTGACCCAATGGGCTATAATGTTTCGAATGAAATACGTTCATAATTACATCCCCAATCTTCTTGAAGTATGTCGCACAAGATACAGCCTTTTCGTTCACTAGCGTCGCTTTCTGCATAAAGTCCATGTTGCTCACTAATATTGCACCCTTTATTCTGTAACTTGTACAATAGCTGAAGCAAGCGAGGCCAACTGATTTCATTAGCACTCAGAGTCAAGAACATTGTAGGTTTAATGAGCTGTATAATCATAGTAAATACATCGTGCTTACGTTGAGCCCAATTGTAGGTCGAGTTTGGAATTGTCCTTAGGAAGGCCAAATTGTTTTCGATACATCTGTTAATGTGTTCTTTGGATCGAACTTGCTCGCAGGTTAATTTTGTATCTTTACCTATATATTTGAAAGCCACCATCAAAGAGTCTCTCAAGCTCATTATCTTCATTGCTACGAAAAGGAGATGAGATGGAGTAACACTGCATCAGTCAGATCATCTGAGCTCGCTCATTGCCATCATGAACAGAGTCACATGTAAATTCTCTCTGAACATTCTGAATTGTCCAAGATAAATGCTGAGAAAGGACCGTTCTTCTGCGTGAGCATCAGAGAGTAAGCTCTGCGGTACGTTAGTTTCTCCTGGGATGATTCTAAGATATTTATCTTTGCTCCACAATGTTTACTGTTGGGCAATGAGACTTTCCTCGATCAGAACCGCTTTGCTTATGTCGTCTTTGGCCAAATTAATTTCCATGTGATTGTCATTGAAGAATGACTGATCTATTATGATTTGGTACAATCGATAGAGAGCCATGTTGACCAAATATTGAAGCCATGCTTTAACCATTCCCTTTCTTACTAACTCGGTTAAATAGCTGGACTTGTGTAGTTTCTGGCACTTTATATGCACATAATTTATACAATGATCATAATCAATCTACTTTGGCAAGCGATGGACCACTGTGTTGATTGAAACAGGCACACTGATCACTTGGCCCAGAATGCCGTATTGTCCGTATGCATGTCTCAGGAGCCTTATTTGCATGAATGGTAAGCGAGGAGAAATAAGCCTCTCTGTCACTAAATCCAACTTTGGTAAATGTGATGGAATTTCTGGGTAGTGAAAGCCGTTCAAATTACATAGTGCTGGAATGGTGTTGTCCTTAAGTGATGTTTTGCAACTATTACACACAAGAATCCCATTGACATCAACATCAGAAAATGCAGTGCGTATCAATGGTACATCTTTAACAGGTTGTTTCTTTGTGTTGTCTCCGAATCATAGATGATCACAAATGTAGCATACAGAACAGATATCATTTCTCATAAATATCCTTTCACACTCTCAATGGGCATCTTATGTAAATAGTAGTCTGTGTAAAGAAAAGGAGTTTGATCATTTAAACCCATCTGCTTTGCAATTGGAAAACTGTTCTGCTACATAATTAATACTCACTTCAGGTACATTGCTGTTAGATAGAGCGGCATTGCTGGTTGAAGGAACTGCTCAATCCAACACTTCATTTTCTGTTTGTCTTTTATGCAATCTCGATATCCTTTGTCATTCTCGCACACTCATTGCTACCTCCATCTTTATTTTCTTAGGTTGGCTTGCTCAATACTCTCAACGATGCTCTATCCTTAACTCCGACATCGTTGAACAGAAAGGTTATAGCAGTGTGGCATTCAATCCCTTTCACTACTCAGAAAATTACTGATGTGAAAATATCTAGGCACCTAACAATGGAATGTAATGAAAATGTGGATTGTACCAATACAAATGCTTGTATTGTTGCAATCATACTAATTAACAAATTGTTACAATCAAATGGCTAATTAGTCTATTGGCCTAACCCCTAACCTCTTCCAAATGTTGATTTGGTAGAGTAGTAGGAGAAGTGGGCATAAAACATTACATTGTTGATGCTAAATATTTTGGACTGAGGTATGATGCTAACCCCAGGGGCTTACATCTGGTGAGTATGGGCTTGGCACACCCAGGGTCCTGAGCTGGATATCATCGTTCTTCTCTTTCTTGGTGATTCCTCTCTCTTTCTCTCTCTCTCTCTCTCTCTCTCTCTCTCTCTCAGGGTGACTTGGAAATTTTTTTTTTTTTTGGCTGGCGCAGCATAAGCTTCAGGCTTCCTTGCACTATATAGCTAATAATAATAATAATAATGTTTGAAGATGATACAAAGGTTAGCATGGTTGTTAATGACAGTAAAGGCAGTATGCTACTGCAAATGAATCTAGATAAGTTGGGAAAATAGGCTGAGAAATGGCAACTGAGTAACATTACCAAATGCAGAGTACTGCATATGGGTAGCAGTAACCCAAGAGAAACATACAAACTGTGTGGTACTACACTCAGGGAAGTGGAGAATGAAAAAGATCTGGGGGTAATTGTGCAGTAAGATATGAAGTTTGCTGAGCAGTGCAGGCGAGCTGCCAGAGCAGGTCATGGAGTCTTGTCAAAGATATATAGGAATTTTTCTAGCAGGGACAAGGAGGTGATTATGCTATTATACAAGGCAATGGTCAGGCTGCACCTTGAATACTGTGTACAGGTCTAGAGGCCTCATTTTAGGAAAGACGTAGAGTTGACAGGAACGAGTACAAAGAAGGCAACAAGACTGGTGAGGGGAACAAAGGGTGCTCTTACCAAGATAGGTTTTTAAGTTCTGCAAATTGCAGCACATTAAGAGACTAGGCACATGCAAGGTGATCTGATTGAGGTGTATAAGGCCTTGAATGGGTTGAGCAAGCTCAATGCTGATTGAATTCTTCCTCTTGCTTGAAGGCGCCTCCGTAGCCAGGTGGGCAGGAGCAGCAGTGAGTAGCACACGCTTCTTGATTAGACCAGGGTTCAAGCCCGTCACCACCAAATAAGGAGGATGCGGAAAGGTCAGGGAATGACCACCGCATATCCCCGGAGCAATATGGCCTTAGTTGCTAATGCTCCTAAAAACCAAATAACAACAACAACAACAACAATCTTCCTCTTGCTCAGATTACTCTATGAGGGGGGGGGCACATTCAAATTGAAGAAAGACAGTTGTAGAATAGATGTGGGGAAATTTACCTTTAGCCAGCGGGTAGTTGATTAATGGAACAGATTTCCATTTCTTGCTGTGGAAGTTGATAGCTTAAACAAATTGAAGGCTGAGCTGGATAAGCATTTGGAGTGAATAGATGAGTGAAATGGGTGTTTTTTTTGTTTTTTTTTGGCTGATTCTTCATAAGCTTGCTTTCTTGAATCGTATGCCTCTGCTAATACTAATGTTACTAACATTGATTCAGTAGAATAAGTAGTGGGCATGAGCATAAACTATTACATCGTTCATTATCTCGGTTCTAGCTGTTCAATTTTAAAATGGTTCTGATTTTCGTCAAAGACCTTTACACAAAAAACATCTTTCGTGCATACAGGATACGCACGCGGGTTTTTTTTTTTTTTTTTTTTTTTTTTATTGTCATAAACTTCATAGAATGCCCAAAAAATGTGACTACTCCTGTAAATCAGTCTCCTCTGTAGATAAGCCAGAGCAGGTGAAATTTAATTAAAGCACCATTGTATGTGATAGTTCTGTATTATCCAAGGACATATAATCAGAAGATGCTATCTTTTATGATTTAATGAAAGTTTAATTAACAATAACTTAAAGAGATAAAATTTTATTAAGATTAAATTTGCAACACAATAATTAAAATAAACTATAAAATGTACAGTCCACTCACCTGGCAGGGCATGGTTCTGTATTACATATTTTGCTATCCTCTGACTTTTGAAGAGGATCACAGAGATAGTCAGGGACTATCTCAGTACTCCCTTTCCTTAAGCATTTAACTGGTCTAGTTTTAATGCCTGCAATAATATATGACATTTAATATAAAATTTGATATATATAAATAAAACGTAATTTAATATATTATGTAGCCAATAAATTCTTTATTACTGTGTACTTAATTTATGTACTTAAAACAAAAATTATATGAAAGAAAAACTATTATTTTCCCTTTCAGATAATCTAACAAGCCAATGCAATTTACAGAATGGCAAATTTGCATTCCTACGTTATTCAAGCCCTTTGTTTTAACATGAAAAGTTCCACTATATATATTTAAAGGATTTTCCCAACAAATCATAGCAGAAAAACTCACTAATACTAAACCCAGAGAAAAAATTTTACAACACTGTCAAAATACAAGGTATGTGAAATGCAATTATCCAAAATAATTTCTTACTGCCCAAAATTTTCAATTAACTTAAAGTTAAAGGAAAAATAAAAACTAATAACCAGAAATGAACCATATCGTAATAGAGCATCAACTCACTATTTTTTTTCTTCCTCAATGGGTCAATAGGCAGTGATGCCAATACAGATAAAAATGTGTCACTATCAGTAGCTGAGAATGTATCATTAGTAATGCAAAATTTGAAAGTGCTGTGCTGGCATAATGCAAATACAAATGATTTAAATTCAGAAAGCCAATGGTATATAGCATTCACTATTGTTTGGCCAATAATGTTTCCATTAATTTGAAGAAACGGGTTTGTTGGCACATACTTGTCCTATGTGGTCCATTTTGGTCTGGAAAGCATAAATTTGCAACTCTCGAGGCATCAATAAAAATCCTTACAACCTTATCACTGGAGACAACACACTATGAATTACCTGCAGGATGCTTTCAGATATTTGTTGAAATTTGTAGTTCCATACCTTTATGTGCAATGGATTCTGGAAGCTTTCGCTGCAAATGGTTATAATAATCATTGAGAGGGTAACATTTCATGTTATGAATATGTGAATCATTTATGGGAATAAAAATCTTCAATCATTGTATAGCTGAGAATCCCCTAACAGGTGGCTATCTGCTGGGGGGGGTTATAAGCATTATTCTTTCCTGTTGTATGATGAATGAAGATTTTTATGTCCCTAAATGATTCAATACAGCAATTTCTAACAATTTCAACTGAAAAATGATGGCATGGGACATGTTATTTTCTGAAATAATGGTGCTCAATTCCAATGGTTATTGCATATTTAATGCTACTTTTATGGTCAGTTTAATAAAAGCTACTTTGATGTATAAGGCTAATTCTTTTGCTATATGCCTGTTCACACAATAGATTTTGTGTAGTTTGCATAGTTTACACATGCTGGTAAATTTCTTGCAAAGCATTCCATCAATTGGATACGAGATTATTACCAAGTTGCAGCTATGCCGAATGCCAAGTTTTCATTTAGATTCTTTTTTTTTTTATTATTTAATTGTTTTATTGACTTAATTGTTATGCTAAATAATTTTATATAAGTAGCTTTGTAGTTCTAGCCAAGCTCCATAGTTTATTTTGAATTTAGATAGTGTCCGAAGATTTTACATTCATAACTTGCCGCCATTGTTATATGATACGGAATAGTGTAAGGTTTAATGTAAAACTAGATTGCAAAATACGTAGCACTGTATTAGAAATCGGTTAGATTAGTATAGTATTATCAATTAATCAGTAAAATTTATTAATCTTATTAAACTTCACTATTAATTAAATTATACTTAATGGAATCATGACTGAGACTAAAGCAGCATTCACAGAATAGCCAGAGTGCTGTGGCTTGCAAGAGAACCAAAGGGGAAGAGTTTCCAATGGATCATAATCTAAAACAATGTGCGAAATGTGAAATGTTTGAAGAACTGTCTAGAACAGGACATGATCTAGGTGCAGAGACTGTGAAGACGATCTCTGCACCTAGCAGGACATGATCTAGGTGCAGAGACTGTGAAGATGATCTCTCACCTAGCAGGACATGATCTCTGCTATGTGCAGAGACTGTGAAGAAATCAGGTGCCAACTCAGCATTCTGATGGAATTTTATGAAAGTTTTAGGTGTAGGGTAAATGCCCTTGAAGAAATTTGCATGCGGGGCCCATCAGGCTCTCAGCTGCCCAACTCAACGCAAGAGCTTACCCCTGTGCATCAGGCAACACAGTGGCAATCTCCAACGTAGAATATGCTGGTCCCACAGGAACTAGTTATTGTCGGTGACTCTACTGTCAGGGAGATGGGGAATATATTATGCAAAAAGGATAGGTGTAATAGGACCAGGGTATGTCTGACAGGGGCAAAGGTTAATGTTGTTGTCGGCCAGATATCATCTTTTAAGAGCACAAAAGGTGATATTATTGTACTCGTTGGCACTAATGACCTTACGAGTAAGAGATCTGCAGGTCAATGTTGAAAAAAAGTAGCGAGTTAGGGTTAAATTGGAAAGTATCTGCAATTCTGTCCAGACACAACAGGAGGGAGTATATGATGAGAGCCTTGTCAATCAATTCGGCCCTGGAGAGATTGTGCAAGGCTCATGGGGTAGAATTTTTTTCAGCGTGGTCTGCACTTGTTGACAGGAGAGACTGCTTCTACAGGGAAGGGATACACTTAAATAGAAAGGTTGAAAGAATATTTGCTGATGCTATCAAGGCAGTATTAGGTGGATCAGAAAACTGCTAGATTGGGGGGGATTCACAGACTAAAAGATTAATGGCAGCTGCAGGCACAGGCAAAAGCGATTCTTACACTGCTTCTATTCTAATGAGCAGCAGCTTAGAGAGCAAGTTGCTGGGGGCTTCAAGAACTGCTGAGAGTCATCATGGAACAAGTAAATACATGGGCTGTGTTAGGGTAACTAAGGGTAAGAACAAGTGCATGTATACTTGCATGTACACTAATGCTAGAAGTACAATAAATAAAATTGATGAATCTGAAGTGCTGATTAAGACATCAAAGGCAGATATTGTTTGGATATCAGAGACATGGTGTCACACAGATATAAGCAGAGCAGAATTGTAATTTGGGAGTACAATGTGTACGGACAGACAGGGTAGAAGAGAGGAGGGGTTAGGCTGTTAGTTAAGCAACACATAAAATCTAAGGAAGTGCATCCAGTTGACATGGGTGGACAATGCAATGTTGAGTCTGTTTGGTGTGACATAAACACTGGGAAAAGGAAAATGAGAGTAGGAGTATATTAGAGGCCTAATGACTCTGACGAGTACAATGAACAATTGTGCAGACAAATAGAATGGGCCAGTAAATCAGAATGTCTTGTAATAGAGGATTTTAACTTTCCAGATAGACTGGTTGTGGGTTGGCCACTTGCATGTTAGCAAGACTTTTGTGGATTTATTGGAGGATTGTTTTTTACAGCAACATGTTCGAGGGAAAATCAGAGGGACTCTTGATCTGATTATCAGCACTGATTATTCATGCATTTGAATAATCAGCAGATAAAGGAATCTCTAGGTGACAGTGATCACAGTGTACTGATGTGAGATTTACTTAAAGATATACTACCATCAAGGGTAAAGGGAGGGGTTTCTGTTTTTGTAAAGGTGACTACAGTGGTCTCAGACAGTTTTTAAATTCTATACAGCTGGATCACCTGATAATGTTACCAATGGTGAATTCTAAATTGGAAGCATTGAGGGACTTAATCTTGGAGGCTACTAGGCTTTTCATACCAACTAAGAAATACTGTTCAGGGTTCAGGCCTAAATGGAAGTCGGATGAATTAATGAGGCTTGTGGCAGAGAAGAAAAATGCATGGGATGCATATAAATTATCAGGCAACACAGAAGCCTACGGCAGATATAAGCTAGTCTGCAATCAAGTCACAAAGGAGGTTAGGCAGGCGAAGGCAGATTACGTGAAATCTTTGGCAAAGGATGCAGAGAAAAACAGCAACGAATCTTTGCTTATGCAAACCTTTGACTATTGATGATCCTGCTCAAGTAGCTGATAAACTGAATGAATATTTTGCATTTACATTCACACATGAAGAGTTATTCAAGGAGGGGAATGCCAGAAGTTTATCAAACTCTAACAGGGAGCTAAGTGATTTTGTAATAACTGGGAGCAAAGTGGAGGAGAAATTGTTGAAGTTAAACATAAAAAAGGCACATGGGGCAGATGGAATCTATCCAGTTATAATGAAGGAGGCAGTGCAGAATTACAAGGGAAGATGTGCAAATGTATCTCCAATTCACAAAGAGGATTCAAAGGGTGACACAAATAATTATAGACCTGACCAATTTGATTGGATACTACAATGTGGTCACAAAGGAACTGGATGCTAAAAATAATTTTGATATCATATACTTGGATTTCAGGAAAGCTTTTGATACTGTTGCACATGGAAGACTGCTTTACAAATTGGAGCGGTATGGCATTAAGGGCAAGTTACTGCAGTGGATAAAGGGATGGTTGAGTGGGAGACAGCAGAGAGCGGTAAAAAATGGACACTGCTCTACGTGGACTAATGTTATTAGCGAAGTCCCCCAGAGTTTGTTGCTGGGCCCATCGTTGTTTTGTGTATTTATCAATGATATTGATGAAGGTATATCAGACTTAATGTTCAAGTCTGCAGATGATCAAAGGTGGGTAGGGTTGTTAATGACAGTAAAGACAGTATGTTATGGCAACAGGATCTAGAAAAGTTAGGCAGATGGGCTGAGAGGAGGCAACTGAAGTTTAACATTGACAAATGCAAGGTACTCTATATGGGTATATATATGGGCAGTAACTCAAAAGAAACGTATCAACTGTGTAGTACTACAATCATGGGGAGTGGAGAATGAAAAAGACATGGAGTGGTAATTATGCAGTCAGATATGAAGTTCTCTGAGCAGTGCAGACAGGCTACCAGAACAGGTCACGGAGTTTTATCAATGATATATAGGAATTTTCATAGCACAGATAAGGAGGTGGTTATCCCTTTGTATAAGGCAATGGTCAGGCCACACCTTGAGTACTGTATACAGGTCTGGGGGCCTCATTTTAGGATGGATGTAGAGTTGCCAGAACAAGTACAAAGAAGGGCAACAAGAATGGTGAGAGGAACAAAGGGGTGTGCTTACGAACAAAGACTTAAGCACTGCAAGTTGCAGCATCTGGAGACTAAGCACCTGCAAGGTAACCTGATCGAGGTGTATAAGGCCTTGAATGGTTTGAGCAGGCTCAATGCTGAATGGACACTTCTGCTTGCTCAGATTAAGAACCTGAGGAGGCATAGATTGAAATTGAGGAAAGACAGTTGTAGAATAGATGTGGGGAAGTTTGCCTCTAGCCAGCGGGTAGTTGATTGCTGGAACAGATTTCCATCTGTTGTTGGGAAGTTGATAGCTTAAATAAATTTAAGGCTGAACTAGGTAAACATTTGAAGTGACTGGATGGGTGAAATGGGAAGGTTTTTTTTGGCTGATACTGTATAAGCTTGCTTTATTGCCCAATATGCCTGAACTAATGCTAATGCGATGGAGTGCTTCGTAAGAAATTCATGAAGGGAAAGCATTGAGGTCTAGGGGCACTGTTATGATGCAGTGCCAAATCCCCGAAGTCCAATTTTCCTTTTTGTCATTTTCTTTGAGCAGCATACAGGAAGGTCAAGTTCATAAGGGACAAAGCCCTGTTAGCCAAAAAATATGATAAGCATAATTTTCACATTTGGTAACAAGGACTGTTTTGCTGTTTTTTAAGCCTTAGAAAAGGCAGAATCGTCCACTGAGACGGCTGAGCCTTTGTTTCCAGGTCATAGCTATATAATCATGATTCAATACCAGTAATGATAGAAAAAATAAAGTGTGAGTCAGCTGCAGCACATTGACAAAGATCCTGATGTGGGAACTCACCACTCTGTGATCATCAGTGAGGATGCAAGACAGAAGATAAAACACGTCACATCACCAAATCTTGTTTTTTTTTTTTTTTTTTTAAACCCCAAACACGAGAGGTATTAGAACCTATAGTACTTAGTACCATGCTTGGGTTGGAGGTTGAGAAGACGAAAGAAGATATTTGTTGACACTGAACTTGAACTTCTGTAGACTGTAATTTTCGGGAAATACGTATGGAGGAAGTATGTTCCAGAAAACAGCAGTTGAATGAATAAACGAGGAAGGTGAAAAGTTGGTTCTGTGAGTTTGAAGTTGAACAGTAAATGGATTTTGGCTGGTGGCGGCACGTGTTCGGAATGTTTTGAAAGAGAGAGCGAGAATTATAAAAGCCAATTCAGAAGAACAGTGCCCATAGAAGTATCTGTAGAAGAGGCATCCAGCAGAAACAGTACGTCTAAGAGACAGCGAGTGGAGAGACTCTGTTAGAGGTGAATCATTAATTAATCTAACTGCCCTCTTCTGAATGGAATCAAGAAGTGCTAGAGAGGTTTTGGGGGCCATGGAATATTGTTCCCACCCCAGATGTGGGAACAATATTCCATGGCAGAGCAGAATTGCAATTTATACAGAGTGAGCAGCTGTTTGGAAGAAAAGTAACACAAAGAGCGAAAGAGAAAACCAAGTTTTTTAGATGCAGAAGAAGCAATATTTGTAATGTGCTTGTGCCAAGAGAGATAAAGAAGTCAGGGTAATCCCCAAAAGAGATATATCATTTTTCCTAGAAATTGGAGTGTCACTAAAGATATGCATAGGGGCAGAAGAATCCTTTTTGCGAGATATAAGACAAGACTGAGTTTTAGAAGTGTTGAAATCAACTAAATTGTCTTTGGCCCACTGGAGAATTATCTGAAGATCGGCATTTACGGAATTGGTAAAGGCTGATCTTCAGATTGAGCAGGGCAAGATTTCTTCTCAAAATGGAAAGTAGAATGCAATGTGCTATCTTTGGTAAAACTATGGATAGGATTTCCAGTCAATGGAAGAAGGTCGTTAATATACAAGAAGAAAAGAGTGGGGGAAAGAACTGAACCTTGGGGGACACCGGCATTAGTGGAGAAGTTAGAAGACAGAGAGCCATCTATCATCACCCTCAGTGAGCGATCAGAGAGAAAACTGGATAACCAATTACTAAAAACAGATGGTAAACCATAAGATGGAACTTGTTTAAAAGACCTTTATGCCAAACACGATCGAAAGTCTTTGAGACGTCAAGAGCAACTGCTTGTGTTTCACCAAACGTTATCATTGAATTTGTCCATAAATGGGTAACATAAGCCAAAATATCACCAGCGGATCAACACTGACAGAATCCATACTGCCGATCGTTGATCAGATGGAAGGTTTCTAGGTAGTTTAAGAGTTGGCGGTTAATTGATTTCTCCATTACTTTAGAAAGAGTAGAAGTAATTGCAATGAGACGATAATTGGATGGGACGGATTTGTCACCCTTTTAAGGAACTGGCTGGATATGAGCAAATTTCCAAGCAGAAGGAAAAACACCTTTGGAATAAGAAAGTGAAAAAAAGGCGGCAAAGAACAGGAGTAAGTTCAGCAGCACAGGTTTTGAGAACAAGTGGAGAAATACCATCGGGACCTGGAGCTTTCTTAGCATCAAGATTCGTCAAAATCCTTTTGACGGAAGAACACAGGAGGCATTGAATGGATCGTGTTGGGAATGGTGGGAGGTGTTTTACCAAGATCATTAATACATGAGTTGGAAGAAAAATGGGATGCTAGCAGGTCGGCTTTATCTTTGGCTGAAGTGACAAAAGAACCATCTGGTTTAGACAGAGGTGGGAGCAGAGATGGGCAAAAGTTGTGGCTAATAGCTTTGGCAAGAGACCAGAATGCTTGGCTACCATTAGAGCAAGAAACAAGTTTTCAACTCTTAGCCTGTTCAAACTCTAGTTTGGACTGATTAATAACTGCTTTACAATTGCTGCGTGCTTTGGTGTAGGCAGAAAATGAAACTGAAGAATTAGAAACAAGCCAATTACGATATGCAACATTCTTCTCTTGAACATCCTTAGCACATTTATTGGAAAACCAAAGTTTAGATAAAGGACAAGATTTTAAAGTGGAGTGTGGGATAAAGGATTCCATTCCTGCAAGAATAATTTCACTGACACGATCTGAGCAAACGGTGACATCAGATGTTTCGAAGCAGTAATCCAACCAAGGAAAAGAAGAAATGAAATCTTGCAGGTCATCCCATTTTGCATTCTTGTAATGCCAAACAACACGACGTTGGGAATAGCCATGAGATAAAGGCTGCATTGGAGAAGAGACAATCACCAAGTTTTGATCTGAAGTGCCTAAAGGACCTCTCACTTCGACCGTGCACTTAGAAGGGTTGTTTGTGAGAAAAAGATCAAGAGTGTTGGCTATATGGTTAGGATTGTCCGGTATTCTTGTAGGTAAATAAACAATCTGTGCAAGGTCATTAGTAATTGCAAAAGCCTCAGCATCTCAACCAGCTGGGTCGGTGTGACTAGAAAACGGAAGCCATCTGGAGTTGTGAACATTAAAATCACCAAGAAAAATTAACTCAATGTTAGGAAAGTTGGACTGGAGAAAATAAGTTACAAAGAGAGGAAGTCAAAGAGCTCAAAGTGATTAGTGGAGTTGGGAGAACGGTAGAGACAACAGATGAATTTGACACAATGAGGTATTGAGATTTTATACCAGAGAAAATCAAAGAGAGGAGATTCCAAATTGCCAAGTCTCTGACAGGGAATATCAGAATGGACATATGCACAAGTACCACCTTTGAGGCGAAAGGAATCGTACAGCGAATAATTTGGGCATCTGAGATGAGCAGTAGTTGAATCAACCGATAACTGAGATTCTGTCAGAAAAAGTACATGGGTTTGGCAGCCTGCAAGTGGAAATGGACATCGTTAAGATTAGAATTGAGACCACGTATATTTGTGAAATGAAATAGCATTAGTAGAGGCATATGATGCAAGAAAGCAAGCTTATGCAGCATCAGCCAAAATAAAAAAAACAAAACAAAACCACTCCCATTTCACCCCTCCATTCATTTGAAATACCTGTCCAGCTGAGACTTAAATTTATTTAGGGTATCAACTTCCACAACAAGGGATGGAAGTCTGTTCCACCAACCAACTATTCGCTGGCTAAAGGCAATTTTTCCGCACATCTATCCTACATCTGTCTTTCCTCAATTTGAATTTATGCCCTCTCAGGTGATTATTCTGAGCAAGAGGAAGAATTCCATCAGCATTGAGCATGCTCAAACTCTTCAAGGCTTTATACACCTTTATCAGATCACTTCGCTGGTGCCTAGTCTCCAGACACTGTAATTTGCAAAACTTAAGCCTTTATTCGTAAGAGCAACCCTTTGTTCCATTGACTAATCTTGTTGCCCTTCTCTGTACTCGTTCCAACAGCTCTACATCCTACTTGAAATGAGGCCTCCAGACCTGTATACAGTACTCAAGGTGTGGCCTGACCATTGTCTTATACAAGGGAATAATCACCTCCTTATCTCTGCTAGAAAAATTCCTGTATATCATTGACAAGACACCATGAGCTACTCTTGCGGCCTATCTGCACTGTTCAGAGAACTTTATATCTGCTTGCACAATTACCCCCAGATCGTTTTCATTCTCAACCACTGTCAGTGTAGTACCACAGAGTTGATACGTTGCTCTGGGGTTACTGTTAATTGGGAAGTGCTTGGGAGGTTTAGATCTTTTCGCAGATAAGCTTGCTCTATTAGTTTGACAATTCATAGTGTATTCAATAGTAAGAAAAAGTGAGTGAGACATGCTGTATTAAGTAATGAAATTTTTGGTTATGGCATTCACATGGTAAGAATATACCCAGATCCTTGACATAACATGGCCTCAACAATGCTCCCCGCATACACACTACTTGGACTCCCTCCCGTCACTATCTGGCAGAGTAGAGGTAGCAAGATTATACAAGAGCTGGTCCAGAAGCCTCCTAGAGAGTTACCAATAGTTTCGGTCCGGTGTACTAACTAGTGGCCAGCCTGCGAACACCAGAGCTGTACCCTCGAAATGTAAGGAATATTGGATCTCGCCATGATGTTCATCATAACCTCAAAAGTCATCAATCATACTGCATGATGGAAGAGATAGGGAAGGGTTGACTGGAACTTCGCTCTAGAGAGTAAACATGGGTTTCCACCACTTCAAGCCTCCAATAAGCAAAGTGGTGGTTTTGCACTGGTTGATGAGAGTCATCTACCACCTAGTACTGCCTGGTAACGTAGAGGGGCGACATTCCTTCATGTGGTGTGGGTGCCACACCTCGAACCCTGCTTACGTTGGTTCACACCTGGATGGTCACCCACCATGTACTTGTGCATGGAGGTTATACCCAGGATTATTAGAGTTTCGAGAGTAGCCGGTGCGGCCGCAGCTATTTTGCAGCTCCTGGAGAAGAGAAGTTTTTTCTGATTTATTTTCTGTTTTATTAGCTTGAATTGGCATATTTACTTATTTTCTAGAGTAGTTTTATATTACTAGTTACAATACTTAGTTTAAAGTTTAACTTGATAGAGATTTTGTGGGTATTACTTAGTATCGGTAACGGTATCAAATCCACGTGTTACAAATTGCAGCTCCGTTGAACGAGAGGTTTTTAACCGTATTTAGCCGATTTATTAACCAATTGTTATATCAAATCATTATCTGTAAGTAGCTATAGACCTAGTCAGGATCCTTAGTTTATTCTAAATTGAGACAGCGAGATTTGGAAGTTAATCAATACTTACAGAGTCCGTAGAACTACTGTTCGTAATTACCGCCATTGTAACACGATACAGCATATCCGAAATTCAATAGCATTAGCTTTGTATAGTATAGTGCATAATATAATATTGTCAATTAATCAGTAAATCTATTAATCTTGTTAAACTTCATTGTCAATTAAATTGTACTTTTAACTATATATATATAACGACTTAGAGTACAAACGTAACAAATAATTAATACATAACTTGTATTACTTGTGATACGTATAACTTGTGATACATAAGTTATATAAAGGGAATTCGTAGATAACATTCGATACTGAAAAATAAATATAGCGTTATAACTGTGTTAGGATACAAGTTTAAGGTTTTAATTTTGTTCTGAAATTGTAATTTTATTGGCATTAAATCGAAATCATGACTCAGACTAGAGCAGCAAAGCAAAAGGCTCAAGCTAATGGGAGTGCTGTGACTCAGGGGAGAACTGAGGGGGGCAGTTGCCCTCTGAATCACAGCCTTTTAAGATGCACTGTTTGCTTGATGTTTGCGGAGCAATCGGGTACGGGACATGATACTGCCATGGGGGATGTCTTTGTGTGTGCACGATGCAAGGAGAGCAAGGAAATTAGGCGACAACTCAGCGTTGTTATGGGCCTATATGAGACCTTGAAGGACAGGGTGGATGCCCTCGAAGGAAATAAATGGAGGGGTCCATCAAGCTCTCAGCTGCCCACATCAATTCCAGAGCTTGCACTTGGTCATCTTGCAACACAGAGGCAGCCCCCAAGGCAGAATGCGCTGGTTCCACAGGAACTAGTAGTTGTTGGTGACTCTATTGTCAGGGAAACGGGGAACATGCTTTGTATAAAGGATAGGTGGAACAGGACCAGGGTATGTCTGCCAGGGGCAAAGGTTGATGACGTTGTAGAGTGGATATCATCTTTTAAGGGCACAAAAGGTGATATAGTTGTACACGATGGCACTAATGATATTAAGAGTAGGAGACCAGCGGAATTACTTAACAAGTACAGATCACTGTTGAAAAAAAGCCGTGAAGTAGGGTTGAATTTGAAAGTGTCTGCAATTCTGCCCAGACACGATAGGAGGGAGTATATGATGAGAGCCTTGTCGATCAATTCAGCCCTGGAAAGACTGTGCAAGGCTCAAGGGGTAGAATTTTTTTCAGCCTGGACTGTACTTGTTAACAGGAGAGACTGCTTCTACAGGGATGGGATACACTTAAATAGAAAGGGTGCAAGAATATTTGCTGATGCTATCGAGGCAGTGTTAGGTGGGTCGGAAAACTGCTAGCTTGGGGGGAGACAAAGACTAATAGATTAACAGTAGCCACTGGCAGAGGTGAAAGAGATTCTTGCACTGCTTCTATTGGAATGAGAAGAAGCCTGAAAAACAAGATGCAGGATATTTCAGAGACTGCTGGAAGTCATTGCGGTACAAGTAAACACATGGGTTGTGTTAGGGTAGCTAAGAATAGAAACAGGTGCATGTATACTTGAGTTGTACACCAATGCTAGGAGTTTAGTAAATAAATTTGATGAATTTGAGGTATTCCTCAAAACATCAAAGGCAGATATTGTTGGGATATCAGAGACGTGGTGTCACATAGATATAAGGAATGCAGAACTGGAATTTGGAGAGTACAACGTCTACAGAAAGGATAGACAGGATAGGAAGGGAGGAGGGGTTATGCTATTAGTTAAGAAACACATAAAATTAAAGGAAGTGAAGCCAGTCGACATCGATGGACAGGGCAGTATCGAGTCAGTTTGGTGTGACATAAGCATAGGTAAATCAAAATTGAGAGTAGGAGTGTGCTATAGGCCTAATGACTCTGATGAGTATAATAAGATACTGTACAGGGAAATAGAATGGGCCAGTAAATCAGAGAGTCTTATAATGGGGGATTTTAATTTCCCAGATATTGACTGGAATTTGTGGGTTGGTCACTCACACACTAGCAAGGCTTTTGTGGATTTATTGGATGATTGTTTTCTACACCAGCATGTTCGGGAGGCAACTAGAGGGAGTAATACTCTTGATCTGATTATCAGTAGTGATTCTTCATGCATTAAGAATCTGCAGATAAAGGAACCACTAGGTGGCAGTGATCACAGTGTGCCGAAATGGGATTTACTCCAGGAGGTAACTACCATCAGAGTTAAATTCTATACAGTGGGACCAACTGATGATGATACCAACAGCAAATTCAAAATGGGAAGCATTCAAGGAACTAATCTTGGAAGCTACCAGGCTTTACATACCAACCAAGAAATATTGTTCAAGGTTCAGGCCTAAATGGTTGTCAGATGAACTAATGAGATTATGGCAGAGAAGAAAAATGCATGGGATACATACAAATTAATGGGTGACATGAAAGCCTATGATAGATATAAGTTGGTCTGTAATCAAGTCACAAAGGAGATTAGGCAGGCAAAGGCAGATTACGAGAAATCCTTGGCAAAGGATGCAAAGAAAAACAGAAAAGAGTTCTTTACCTATTTAAACTCAAGAAGGAAAGGGATGAATCAGATTGGTCCACTGGATGTTGATGGTTCAACAGTTGAGGATCCTGCTCTGGTGGTTAACAATCTAAACAAGTATTTTGCATCTACATTCACACATGAGGAGTTATTCAGGAAGGGGAATGTCGTAGGTGAAGTAAACATTGGCAGTGAGCTAGATGATTTTCTAATAACTGAGAGGGAAGTGGAGGAGAAATTGTTGAGGATAAACATAAAAAATGCACCCGGGGTGGATGGGATCTATCCAGTTATATTAAAGGAGGCAGCAAAGGAAGTTAGCAAACCCCTAGCCATAATTATAAGAGCTTCTTTGGACTCAGGGGAGGTACCCATAGACTGGAGATGTGCAAATGTAACCCTAATTCACAAAGGAGGATCAAAGGCTGACACAAGTAATTATAGACCTGTTAGTTTAACTTCTGTTCCACGAAAATTAATGGTGGCACTGGTTAAAGAAGCACTGCAGGATCATCTAGACAAGAATTCAGTTATAGCTCAGACACAGCATGGTTTTGTTAAGGGTAGGTCTTGTCTGACCAATTTGATTGGATACTATGATGTAGTCACAAAAGAACTGGATGCAGGGAATAACTTTGATATTATATATTTGGATCTTAGAAAGGCTTTTCATACTGTTGCGCATGGAAGACTGCTGCACAAATTGGAGCAGTGTGGCATTGGAGACAAATTGCTGCTATGGATAAAGGGATGGTTGAGTGGCAGAAGACAGAGAGTGGTAATCAATGGACAGTGCTCAACGTGGACTAATGTTATTAGTGGAGTTCCTCAGGGTTCAGTGTTGGGTCCATTGTTGTTTTCTGTATTTATAAATGATATTGATGATGGTATATCAAGCTTAATGTCCAAGTTTGCAGATGATACAAAGGTTGGCAGGGTTGTTAAGGACACTACTGATGCTATGCTGCTGCAACAGGATCTGGAAAGAGGTGGCAAATGAAGTTTAACATTGAAAAATGTAAAGTACTACATATGGGAAACAGTAACCCCAGATCAATGTATTAACTCTGTGGTACTACGCTGACAGTGGTAGAGAATGAAAAGGACCTGGGGGTAATTGTGCAGGCAGATATGAAGTTCTCTGAGCAGTGCAGATGAGCTGCAAGAGTAGCTCATGGTGTCTTGTCAATGATATACAGGAATTTTTCTAGCAGGGATAGGGATGTGATTATTCCATTGTATAAGGCATTGGTCAGGCCACACCTTGAGTACTGTATACAGGTCTGGAGGCCTCATTTCAAGAAGGATGTAGAGCTGCTGGAACGAGTTCAGAGAAGGGCAACAAGATTAGTGAATGGAACAAAGGGTTGCTCTTACGAAGAAAGGCTTAAGTTTTGCAAATTACAGAGTCTGGAGACTAGGCATCGGCGAGGTGATCTGATAGAGGTGTATAAGGCTTTGAATGGCTTGAGCATGCTCAATGCTGATGGGATTCTTCCTCTTGCTCAGAATAATCGCCTGAGAGGGCATAAATTCAAATTGAGGAAGGACGGATGTCGGATAGATGTGCGGAAATTTGCCTTTAGCCAGCGGGCAGTTGGTTTGTGGAATTGACTTCCATCACTTGTTGTTGAAGTTGATAGCCTAAACAAATTTAAGGCTCAGCTGGACAGGTATTTCGAACGAACGGAGGGGTGAAATGGGAGTAGTGGTTGTCTTTTTTTTTTTTTTTTTTTGGCTGATGCTGAATAAGGTTGCTTTCTTGCATCATATGCCTCTACTAATGCTAATGCTAATTACTAACAGTCCCACCATCGTGAAGGTGCAAGCAGAGGATTTGGATGTCACAGACCGTCCGGACTTTGCCGAAATTGAGTCCACTTGACTTGAGTGTCACCTGAATATCAGTTCCATCAGCATTTTAGACTCCCAGGTAGCAAGTACAGCTTGTCTGGCTTATCTGAGAGAATGTCTGTGACAACCTCGAGGACCAAAAAAGTGATTGACATCTCTCATAAGAAATACCAATTTCACTAAAAACGTTTTGGTTAGTTAAATGATTTAACTTCAGTAAATTAAATAATGGGAGTAAATTTTCATTCGAACACTCTTGATCTGATCACAAACAAATGAATCATTGGATTTTGAAGCCAAAGGGCTGACAGAGTGAGGATCATCTTTAAAGAACAAGTGGCCATGTATAAATAATGCAAACCACTGAAAAGTCTTCAAACACATAACGTCTGTTGCCAAAAGTTGTTTAAAATATTTCTTGGGTTTCTGTTGCATTGCACTTTTTAACTAATTTGAAACAAATGCAATTCATTGCTCAGTAAACTTGCTCATTTAAAAATGTGAAAAAACATAAAAACACACTTATTCAGCTCAAGCTAATTCAGACTGACTGCAGATAAATGGGTGATACGTGGATTGCTTTTGCAGTGCTTGTATCACACTGAACTGACTCAACATGCACTGGTCACCCAAGTCAAGTGGATGCACTGCCTTAGAATTAATATTTTTCTTAACTAAGAGCACAACCCCTCCACCTCTCCTGTTCTGTCTGTCCATCCTGTATAAATTATACAGCCGATATTCAAATTCAGCAACACTTATATCTGAGTGATGACACCACATCTCTATACACCACATCTACAATAGCTGCATTAGATGACTTAATCAGCACTTCAAAGTCATCAAATTTATTTACGATGCTTTTAGCATTGTGTACATGTAAGTATACATGCACACACCTCATGCAGCCATTTGTTCCATGATGACCCACAGCAAGGCCTGAAATCCCAGACACCTTGCTTTCCAGGCTTCTAAATGTGCCAATAGTAGCAATGCAAGAATAATTTTCACCTCTGCCTGCAGCTCTAGTTAAACTACTAGTTAAACATATACTCCCTTCTATCTTGTCTGGGAAGAATTGTAGACACTTTCAAATTCAAACCTAACTTGTGACTTTTTTTAACATCATCATGCCATTGCATACAACATATCTTTTGTGCCCTAAAAAGATGATATCCTCTCTACATCATCATCAACTTTTGCTCCTGGCAGACATACCCCGGTCCTATTCCATCTATCCTTCTTGCCCAACATATTTCCCTGACAATAGAGTCACCAACAATAACTAGTTCCTGTGGGAGCAGCACATTCTGCCTTGAAGGTTACTGCTGTGTTGTCTGATGCACAAGAGTGATCTCTGGCATTGAGTTGGGCAGCGGAGAGCTTGATGGCCTCCATTTTAATTCTTTTGAGGGTATCTACTTTACTTTTAAAACTCTCATAAACATCCATCAGAACACCGAGCTGGTGCCTAATATCTTCACACTCTCTGCAACTAGCACACACAAAGACATCCTTCTTGGCTGGTTCATGTCCTGTTCTAGAAAGATCTGCAAACATTTCACAAGTTATACATTTTTTTTAGGCTGCACTGGAGAATTTCCCCCCTCAGTTCTCTCCTGAGCCACAGTACTCTCACTACTTTGTTGTGCCCATTCCTTTTCTAGTCTGGGGCATGATTTTAGTTTAAATGCAATTTAATTGATTAACATTGAAAATTAATAAGATTAATAAATTTAATTGATTAATTGACAATATGCAATAAGCTAATAGATTCCTAAATGCAGTGAAAGACATTATGCTAGCTAGTTTTATGTTATACCTTATACTATCACGTTCAAGACATATATTACACTATACCATAACGACTGCAATGGTAAATTATTTATATCCTTATATAAGTAATTTACATAACAAATTTATATACAAAGTAAAAGTTTCTTAGACAA